>NC_000073.6:37322500-37450000 GCF_000001635.26 Mus musculus | reverse complement strand
GGAAAACCAGCCCAGCAAATTCATATATATATATGAATTTCCTATAAATATATATTCTTCTGAGCTAGAGACCTGATATTTCCAAAAGTCACTGTAGGACTCTGGGGGAGTGGGGGAGCAGAGAGGGCAGGCTGGACAGATAAATGCTGTATTGCTTCTGGACGTAGAGAGAGATTTTAACTAAGACCCATCTCTGTGGCCTAGTGGAGACAGGTCACACCCAGGGGACCAGGGGAACATCCCAGGACCTCCTGCTCAGCTTCTCACTCTGAGACCTGTGAATGGAAAAGGCTTGCTTCAAAGCCCAGAACCCAAATGTATATTTCTTGACCTTTAGATAGATGGAACCTTTGAACAGCTAGCTTGGTGCTACACATCTGTAACCCATACTCACAGGGAGGTCTGTGAGTGCTCACTTTGTGCTGGGCCCTAGGATGGGGCCTGCAAACACAATTTCTCCTCACTGAATTTGAGCTTTCACCCCAAGTCCAAAGAAAACCAAGCCCAGGAGAGGTACCTTTCGCTTGTCCCCCAGCCCTGTCGCTGTGGTGACTTAAGATCCTATTCGCAGCACAGACCAGTTGGTCTGTGAGTTTAAGGTCAACCTAGACTGTACAACAAAGTTCTGTAAGTAAGTACGTTAATTAATTAATTAATTAATTAATTAATTAATTAACAAGGGCCAGGGAGATGGCTTAGCACTGGCTGCTCTGGCAGAGGACCCATGTTCAGTTCCCAGCACCCACACTCGGTTGCTCACAGACCTTTGCAACTCCAGTTCTATTGCCTCTAGCACCCTCTTCTGACCTCTGGATACTGCATGCAGGTGCCTCATATACACACAAGTAAACTAATAATCTAATCTAATCTAAACTAAAAACAGAAGGAATATCCAGGCCTGGAAATTGTCCACTTCTGAGGCCAGAAATCAATAACTTGTGGCCTGATACCATTCACATCAGGGGATACGCTTTATTATATTAATAATAATGGATTAATTAAAGTGGATTTTTAATACCTCTCTAACAAACAACAGAGGGGGACGAAAATGTCAAAAATAAAAGCTACCGAACATTAAGACTGTTCAAGTCTTCAAAATGCACCATGGCCACGTCTGAAAATGTGTGTTTGATCTAAAAACACTTAACTACTACTATCTCAAGGGGACAAATGGGAGTCCCACCTGCCGGACAAGTGCATCATTCATACAACTTTGGCACTGAGTCAGAAGAGGGCTGCCTGGGTCTGGATGGCACATCTGTGCCAAGCTTTATCATTATTTAGAACTAACAGGAACTGACATCACAGCCCAGTTGTGCCATTCGCATTGGTGTGACCTGGCGTAGGTTGCTTAGCTCTGTTGGGCTCCAGGGCTCACAGAGGGACGGTAATGCAGGTGCTCTCTGAGTTCCCTTAGATTTACATACATCCCAATGAACCCATAGTATGTTGAAAATGACATGAAGAATGGGGTATAGTGACATAGGCTTATAATATACCTGCTACTTGGGAGACTGAGGCAGGAGGATAGCAAGCCTAAGGACTGTCTAGACAACTTGATGAGACACTGTTGAAATAAAAGAAAAAGGCTGGTTGCAAGGCTCAGTAGCAAAGTGCCTGCCAATAATCCATTTTAGGGGATAAGAGTGTGGCTGGGTAGTGGGATGCCTATCTAGAATCCCCCAGTGAGGGGCTGGGGGCATGGCTCAGTGGCTCTTGCCTAGCATGAAGCCCTGGTTTCAATCAGTGTTACCAGAGAAAAAGAAAGAAGAATGGCATTGAAATATATTACATAAGTGTAACCTACCATGTCAGCCATCTTTCTCACCACCATGACAAACACTGACATAAACAACTTAGAGGGAAAAGAAGATATGTTTCGTCCCATGGTTTCAGAGGCTTATTCCATCTGGGAGGGAAAGACATGGCTCATCATGGCAACCAGGAAGTAGAGAGAGCATAGCATTGGTGTGCTTCTGACTCCATCTTTTTTCCATTGTCTGTGTCTCTGGTTCATGGGATGGCACTGCCCACATCTAGGATGAGTTTCTCTCTGAGATAATCCTCTCTGGACACATTTTCACAGGCACACCCAGAGGTGTGTGGACCTCAGTCATTCAGCTCATTCCAAAGCCAGTGAAGTTGACAGGAAAGAGCAACCATATCCACAGCACAAAGCATGCTCACAGAACTGACATTTAGCCTACAGCTGGGAATGATCTGTGTATGCAAAGCCTGTGTTACCATAGAGGCCTGAACAGTTAGGGTGGTGTAGTGAGTATCGTGGCAACAGAACACACTGCAGGGATTGGCTGATTCCCCTTCGTGACTGCATAGCTAATCGGGAACTAAGGTCTTTTATCTCAAGACAGTGTCACAAACAGAGTGCTAGCCACAAAAAAAAAAAAAATCAAAATTCACAGTGTGAAGTACAGCTGCTACAGAGGGAATATTGCTTATGCATGACTGTAGATTTCAGAAATACTAAATTGAACCATCATAAGCCGGGGAACATCTGAGGTATGGACCTGGCATGACTGTGTAAGATTATGGATATTAAGGGTTTAGCTCCATATCTGGGCTATATTTATCTACCTTTAGATCTGAGTTCTGCCTGTGGTAGAAGTGAAATACTAGTTGTAACTAATTCAGAAAACCAACAGCTAAGTCATCTTCTTAGCATAAGCTTGTCTAGAGAGCTAAAACAATGGTTAGCCCCTCATTCAGTAACTAGCAATGAAAATAGTATGGTCATATTAGAGCTGTAGTAGTTAGCTACTGCTGTGTAACAAATATCCACAAAATGAGTAGTTAAAATAGCAGCAATATAGCCCCCTTCCTCCAAGATCACCTTTGTATCAGATGGCGATTCTGCTGATCCAAGCTGGGCTCAGCTGACTTTAATTGGACTTATCCACACCTCTGTCCACAGCTCAAAGGTCTCTGGGAACTGGGTGGCCTAGAGTGGCTTTGGCTGGGGATAAAATGTCCTGTACCAAGTAGCCTCTCAGCCTCTAGGTTATCATACACTAGTTTCCGTTGCAGAGGCTCCTCCAAGAGATTAAATAGGAATGCCCAAGCTCTATTTTGTTTGTATGGTTAACTACTGTCCCATTGGCCAAAGTCACACAGCCACACTGTGTGAGACATGCATGGAGAGAGTCACCTGTGTAATCAGGATCTAGCTCCCTGTGTCCCCGAAGTTGTAACCAAGGCTAAGGAAGGAGATGGCGCTTGGTTCTATAGTCAAGAGTACTTGCTGTGTAAGCATGAAGACCCAAGTTCAAATCAGCAGCACCCACATAAAAATAAAAAGCCAGCCATTTTACGTACTCATACACTGTAGGGGGTGGAGACAGGGGGATTGCTCAGGTTTGTTGGCCAGAAATTTAGCTCCAAGTTCAATAAGAGACCCTGTCTCAGAGTAAGAAGGTAGAAAGTGATAGAGTGGTATACCAGATGTACTTTTTGGGCTCCTGCCTTTATAAATGGGCATGAGAACCTGAGCACCTGCACATCTGTACACGCACACGCACACGCACAAAGAGAAGGGGAGAATGGGGTATGAGAATGAGAAGTGGAGGTCAAGCAAGTGGGTAGAGGTTAGGGGTTAGGAAACAGAATTAAATGGCTCAGGACAGGGAGTTATTTAATTCCTTCAGTCTCAGGGTACTATGCTCTCCTGATGTGTTCTGAAGTCCTTCCTGAAGCTGTCTGTTTTCTGCATTCTTGGATCCATCCTCCCCTGAGGGAAAGGCCTTTGTCTCTCCCTGCAGAAAGCATTCTTTTATAGGGATGTCTTGAAAGAGTTTGCAGCCTCCTGGCTACTTCAGTCTGTCCATATTCCAAAGGTCTATGCTAGGGCTTTAGGGATACCTGTACTGAACAGAAAGCTCCTGCCCTTCATCTCCCTGCTGGCTTCTTCTTCTCACCCATTCTTGCCAAATGCTTTCAGAATGGGCCATGTGTTCCAGTCCTCAGAGGAAAGTCCACACAGAGCTGCTAGCTCAATAACTCTTTCCCGTTCTGAGTCCCGACTCTTCCTCATGCCTTCCAGATTTGCACTGTGATGGAAAATCAGTGCTTAAGATGCCTAGCCTCTCTTTGGTGGGTCCTTAGTACTTCCTGTCCCATCTCAGATAGGTAGAAAATGGTGTCTCTCAGGACACCAGCATCAGGAGTCTGGCGTAGGTAGCATGGATGTCTTCAGAGCATGAATGTTGAGATGTCTAAGAGAGGCATCAGCTAGATGTCTGTCTATGTGCTCAACTGCTATGAAGAGACCTCATAACCATGGAAACTCTTATAAAAATTGGAGCTGGCTTACAGTTTCAGAGATTTAGCCCATTGTCATCATGGTAGGGAGCATGGCAGCATGTAGGCAGACATGGAGCTGGAGAAGATGTTAAGAGTCCTACATCCAGATCTGCAGGCAGAAGGAAAAGAGAGTTACTGAGCCTGATATTTTAAAACCCTAAAGCCCACTCCCAGTGACACACTTCCTCCAACAAGGCCACACCTACTCTAAAAAGGCCACACCCACTCCAACAAGGCCACACCTACACCAACTAGGTCATGCCTCCTAATCCCTCTCAACTAGTACCACTCCTTGATGTCCAAGCATTCAAAGATATGAGCTATGGAGACCATTCTAATTCAAACTACCACAGAGCCCAACCAAGCATTCTACCACCAGTTATCTCTGTACATTGGTGATATGAGATAAAGAGACTGGTAACCTGCCTCCTTCATCCATTCCTTCAAAGGAGGGCTGTGTGTGTAGAACCTGGGAACTCGAGGGATCCACTTTCTTTTTAGCAGCTGGCTCTCAGGCTAGGAACTAGCTCTCTGGGTTCAGGTTACCATGATACTTGGAGGGATTTCAGAAATAATGGGGGCTACAGAAAATCCCAGATCATCCCTAGGCCTCATTGGAGGCTTTATAGCTTTTCTTTCTCCTGTCTGGGACCTCTTTGTCACCTAGGTATCTGCAGCAGTCAGGACAAGCCTTGTTCTTGACTATATGAAATCACCCTACTGGTGGCCCCACAGATACCAAATGCAGAACCCTGGGCCACAGGCTTCTCAGGTCAGATGGGGAGGTTGCACGAGTATACAAGGGAATGGAGCAACTTGAGCCACAGTGGACCCAGCATTGTCCAAGGCCCCCAGGAATCTGTGTGTCTTCCTTTCATGCATAAATAACTCCCTAGAAGAATTTAGTACAGTTTCTGAGCTCACAAACACTAACAGATCCCTTTAGAATTCTCTAGATCTGGAATCCATGTGACCTGAATGTGTGTGTAACTTTTGAGTCTATAGTGACTGTGCACAATCCTGACAGAGGCAGCTGAGGGAGGAACAGTTTACTTACATTCATGACCTTAAATGGTTTCAGTGCATCTGGGAGAGGAAGGCAGCATAGCTCATGACATTGGGGTACATAGTGGAAGCTGTCTGCATCATGGTGGACAGCAGACAGCAGGACAGGAAGTAGACAAGGACAACATAGCTCCAATGACATGTACTCAGGTGACCCAATTTCTCCAACTAGACTTTACTTCCCAAAGTTTCTAGAACTTCCTGACACAGGGCCACCAGAATAGGACCAAGCATTCAAAACGCAAGCCTGTGGGGGACATTCCGGATTCAAACCTTGACACCCAGGGGAATGGGTCTTAGAAAAGCCAGCTCACAATTCAGATGAGGTCTTTAAGGGAAAAAAAATAACTAAATTACAAGCTCAACTCTCCTTCCCTGCCTGGAAATTCGTCATGGAAACTTACTTGTTGCAATGGAAGGGTTTGCTTTTAAACCCAGAAAGGGGTCTTGCCTACCGGGATGGCTTTTGATCATATCCCTGATAGCAGGGACTCATCCATTCTAGAAGCTTCAGTTGGCACCTGGAAAATCACGACACTCATTAGTGAGGAATCAGGCTATGAAACACAGTACCAAAGCATCCACCCCCACAAAGAAAGGGGGTGCCTAGGGTTCTATAGCTCCTGCTTCTGGGGGCTGTATCTATCTAGGTATATATACACATATGCATATATATACATATATATACATATATACATACACACATATATATATTATATACCCATATGTATGTATGTATATATGTATGTATGTATGTATATAGTTCTGTTCAGAACTATGTATATAGTTTTGCTCAGACAGGGAAAAACAGGGAACAATTCATATTCATGCTGCACTTCCTATAATTACAACCAAAGATGACCTGGTTTTCTTAGTAGTTCCTTCCTTCCTTGACTGACCTTAGAGAAGCTTCTAGTTCTCTCAGGGTTCCTCTGCCATGACGAGGTGGCACTGGGTGAATCCATAGGCCTCAACAACACTGATCATCACAGGACCTGTTGGAAGGAGACCCATTTTACAGAGTAGAACTGTTAAGACAGAGGTGAATGTCAATGGAGGAAGGTTTCAAAACAATTGGCATTGCCACGGACAATGGTAGAAGGGAAAAGGGACCTGGGGGAGCCTGAAGACTCTAAAAATGGTCCTGGGCCTGGCTCCAGAAGTGGGAAGTCTTGAGATGGAGTCGTCAGACTGCTTTGTACCAGGGCTTCCTCTGAGATGGATCAGGGAATGAGTGTGGTATGTGCACACATGCACCATGCCCTGCTGCAGCTCATCCTGTATCCCAAAGGATGTGTCCAACATGGAGCTCACAGAAATGGGGCTCTGAACAAGCCGCTCCCCAGGCAGGACTCCGGCATGAAGTCACACAGGTACAGGGACTCCTGTATGCTTCTCCAGGAGGGATTCAGCCAGAGAACACCATTTAGCTCGAGAGTCATTTTCATGCAGCCCCTCCCACACAAGGGATCAGTGGTAAGAAAGCTGCCAGTGAAGGTGTCGTGTGTTCAGCCTGGGTGTGATGAAAATGTGTCTCCCGCTGTCTCTCTGCCACTGGGATTTTTTTTTTTTACTGTAGTGTTAATCTTACTGGTGATTAAATAAAAGTGTGTTAATATCTCTGCATGTGAATATCCATTTATTCAAAGTGAAGTTCAAGAAAAAACCTTGCAGCTTGTCCTGGGCCAGTCCATGCCCTGCTTTCTTTTCTTGTTTTATGAAACTATTTCTGGTCCACTCTCCAGTGTACACCTTGCAGATACTTGTATTTTAGTGTGTGTGTGTGTGTGTGTGTGTGTGTGTGTGTGTATGTGTGTTCATGTGTGTATCTGTGTGTATCTGTGTGTCTGTGTGTGTGTGTTTATTCTCTACTGTCTAAGACTATCCTTTCATTGGAAATGACCCATTATTGTAGTTTGGGTAAGAGGTGTCCTTCTACAAAGGCTTATGCACCAAACACTTGGTCCCCAGCTGGTGGATCCTGTCCAGAGATGACTGGATCATGAAGTCTCTTGCTTCCTCAGAGGATTAAGCCATTTATAGTCATAATCTGATGGCCTTGCTGGAAAGCAGTGGAAGCTGGGAGATGGATGACAGGAGCTTGGCAAGCTTGCCTAGTGGTGGCAACCCAAGAGCCCTGATATGGGTGCTGGTGGTCAGTAGGTCCTAACAATATTAACTGGGGATTTGGAAGAAGTTTCCTAATCACAAGAACTGGTGTCCCCAAGCCTTCCATGCATCTAGAATCAAGCCAACACCCACCCCAGGCTAACCACAGCCTCTCTGTTCCAAGTTGCTTTCATTGCTAACTGTGTGTGACACACACTCTTCCCATCTTCACTGGGGCACTGCCAATCAGCCTACACTAGGCCCCCTTCCTCTCCTCCCCATCATCCAACAGCTATTTCAAGCCTCACATCCTTCAGGAAGCCTTTTATGTTGAATCCAGGTAAAATGAGATAAGAACATTCTCCGTCTACAGAACACAGCTTGACATCACAAACATCAACTTCAGAATTTGCTGCAATGCCGAGTGTGGGAAATGCCTCCCTCCACTTACTTCAGAATTAGGCAATGTGCCCCTTTAAAGCAGTCAACAGGACGAGATACCTTCTCCCCAACATGCTGATGTCATTGAGGGTCTTACAGTTAGCTTGGAATTCAGTGCTACGGCTTAATAGCCACATATCCTTGGGCAAGTGCTAAGGTCTTTCTAAGATTAAGGCTGCATAACATTGCTCTGGGGAAGAAATAGGCTCAAATATACTGGCCCAGCACTGTGCCCAAGTTCAATCAACTAGACCATCCTCTACTTGGCTTGGTTCTGTCCCTGGGTGCGAGAGATTCTGGCAGGTATTGAGGTCCTTCCAAGATCCTGAGTCCGTCTGTCATTCCAGGAAGGAATGACTGAAATTCAGAACCAAGTTCATAGACACAGCTTGGAAAAACAAAACAACAACAACAACAAAAACAAACAAAACCACACACACACACACACACACACACACACACACACACACACACACCTTTGAGAGAGCTGGAGCTAGTGGCGTGGGTCAGTAATAACAGCGGTCCAGAAGGCAGGAGAACCTGGGTTCAGTCCCCAGCATCACAAAAACCAAAACCACTTTGATTATCAAGCCAGGGAAATACCTAGTTCCCACCCTTTCTCTTTCTGTCACTTGGTACCGTTTCCAGGACTAAGTATCATCTTTAGAAAAGCTCTCCTAGCCCGCCACCTTCAGAGGACAGTCATAAACTGGTAAGTTATTTGCAACTCCCTAGAAACAACCATGCCTTCTGGAAATCAATCCTATTTGAACACAGCCTGCTTTCTGCCTCCTTGTAAAATATTGTGTGGATCGAGAGGACCCTGGGTGTCTCGTGGCATTTCATGTGCAGTATTATAGGCCAAGGAACATTTGTCAACATTATATAATAATCTATGATCAAAACACTAAAACTTGTCAACTCCCAGAGTCACCTGCATTCTAACTTTACAACTGAAACTCATTTAAAAGTAAATGAAAGTCAAGAGGATGAGATTCAATTAAAATTAATTTAAAGTATGGAAAAAATGATTCACAGTGATCTAAATCTGAACACCGTTATTGCCCACTTTATCTTCTGCTACGTGGGGCTTCTCCCACAACAACCACAGAAGACTTCCAGCTAAGAGAGGGCATGCCGCTCGCAAATCACAGGCGCTGGTCCACACATACCTTGGGGAAAGGTTTTGTGGCGCTGGTAATTGAAGCCAGAGCCTTGTTTTCTAGGCAGATGTTCTACCGACAGCCCCCACTCCCTGGCCTTGGCTTGGTGAAGCAGGCTCTCGTATGTATATAGTTCAGGCTAGTCTTGAACTCATGCCTCTATCTCCCAAATGCTAAGACTGCAGGTGCTTGCTTCCATACCCAGATCTGAGAAAAGATCAGGAGGGCAGAGGGCATGTTTGAGTTTTGGTTTTTACCCCTTGCTGATCCTGAAACGTTCATTTCTATCACCCCTACTTTTCTGGACAGAGATTTAACAGAAATCCAATTTAAAATCTCTCTCTCTCTCTCTCTCTCTCTGTCTCTCTCTCTCCTCCCAATTTTTGAGTATGCATGCAATTTCTCCTGATAGCAGGATCTCAGCAGAGAAATTAACTTCAATAATCTATGGATTACAAGACATATCAAGCCTTCAAAGCAACCCAGTGTTAGATCTATTCTCAGAAGGGTTTAAATGACAGTAATAGTTAACAAGTGATAGGATGAATTTTTTTTCTCAACTCAGTCAAGATCTTTGGGTGCCCCCTCCCCTCCCACCCCACCTCCATTCTTAAAGACTTTCCGTTACAATGCGCAGCATCTTCTCCACTCACTGTAAGGCTCCCGAGGTGCTCATCTCCCAGTGATGCCTGACATCAGTTTCCTGGCCCAGCAGGCATGGTAGGCACCAGATGACAGGCACGGACCTCTTCGCTGTCCTATGAAGCCCCCGCCCACATCCAGTTACTCACACGCTTGATTGCCAATTGAGCTATCGATTTTCAGCTTGATGCTCTTTAGACTGTAGCCCCCAAAAGAACCACTGAGCTCATATCTGAGGGCAGCATTGCGCAAAACGGCTTCACCTCGGCCCTCTTCACTGGCTACTTCCCTGTGAACCTCGGCAGCCTGCAGCAGTGCCAGGTTTGAGGATCAGTAGGTTAAGTCGAAGCTAGTCCTGTGTTAAGTCGAGTGTGTGTAACTTAGCCCACTCTGTGGGTGCGTGTGTGGATTCGCCACCAGTGGCTCGGCAGCTCTTCTACTTGTGGTACCCAGCTTCTTCCTGTGGGAGTCCCAGCTCACTCTCCCAAGGCCCCAGCTGCAAAGTGCATTCAATCTTCATCCAATTGCAACACGTGGCTTCCCTGGGAGCTCCCTTAGGCAGCAGCTGCGCCTTGAATCACTGTCGCACCTGCTGGGTTGGAGGTCAAATTGCTTAGCCTGCGATCTTTCTCAGCTCCTGGCGTACAGTGTACAGCGTTCGGTCGGGGCCATTCAGGCAGAGAGCAAGCCCCGAAGCAGAACAAGCTGGGAGTTCTGGTGCCTGCACCCGAACACCGCTCACTGAGTAGGGATGTGCCAGATGCAGCCCCCAGGCTGGGTTCTCTTCAGTGTCATCAGGACTGTGTGGAAGAAGCCGGGTGTTCCAGTCTCGGTGATCATCAACAGAACCAAGGTGCCATTTGCAGAGTTTGGGATATCCATTTGAGTTAAAGATCTACAGAAGGGTTCAGGCCAAGGAGGAAGCAAGCCTTTATGTGGTTTGGGGTCACAGGAGGTAACAGTTTCCCAGTGCAGGGCATATGGGGCATATACCACTCCCTGAATGTCATCAGAAATGCAGCTTTCTGTCCTGGGAAACACATCTCTCTTCCTATTTTCTTCTATTTTTTTTCTTTTCTGATTAAAACCCAAAAGAAAACAGCAGCCCAGCGCTTCTCTGCCTTAACCCCTCTCCACCGTTTGTTAATCACAATTTTTAACCTAGAGGGAGAAGGTCTTAGGCCTGGAGCCTTTTCAGGCGCTTGATTCCAGCTGGAATTTAATACCACTTTTCCGTGTCACTGTTTCGTAGGTCTGACTGTTTTCTAATTATGTCAAGTAGCACTGCGTTTCCACTTACAGTTCTGATATAAAGCTTTCTTCCAGAATAAATTTAGTAAAAAGTAATAAGGGCAAGTGTTTCTAGGGGGGAGAAAATTGTGTCAGAGATGGTGAGAATATGGCTTTGGACAGGCCTGGCCCAGGGCTGCAGCCTTGAGTTTCTCAGGGCCGAGGCAGGAAGATCACAAATTCTAGGTCTGACTGGGCTACAGGGTACTTTCAAGACCTGCTGGTGTATTAGCAAGGGCTTGCCTCACAAAAGAAAAGGGGGTGGTGATGGGGACACAGTTCTGTGAAATAGCACTTGTCTAAAATCTATCAGGGAGTGACTGCAAGCCTAGCTCAGAAGTAAAGAGACACCTGCCTAACAAGGGTACAGCCCTGAGTTTCATTCATAGTACATGAGAGGAAGGAAAAAAAGGGAGGGAGGGAGGGAGGGAGGGAGGGAGGGAGGGAGGGAGGGAGCAAAGAAGGGAGGGAGGGAAGGGAGGGAGGGAGAGAGGAAGGGAGGGAGGGAAGGAAGAGGATTGACTTTAGAGTCACAGAGGCATCATGAAGAAAGCAGAAAAGCACACTTTGAGAATGCTGTCACAGAAAGTGCAGCAACCATCTTTTCAGAAGTTATCTAAGGTCTGATCCAGTGATGGGATGTGGGAGTGTCTATAAGTATGTTGAAAGATCTCTGAGTCCTGAGAAATGGATCCAGAGATAAGTCGGGGGTGGAGGAACTCACACTGAGGTTCAGCTTAAGAGACTTGGGACAGTTCTGTCCATCAGACCTAGACAGTATTGAGGTGAACCATGTAGTGCCATAGAGTGACTCACAGACTCCTTTATCTGGCCTATCTGGGCCCCAGTGCCATCGATAGATAGCAGGATGCTCTCATTTCCTCATTCTGGCTGATGTGTGGTCGGAAGATGCCTCATGGCAAAAGTTGTTCCTCTTGAGGGCCCTCCTTTTAGGGTATTGGGGGCTGGGCAAAGAAGAGAGTGGGGACATGCCCTTTCTTGGTTCTCTTGGTCTGTTTGGCCTTGCCTTGTGACTTAGGGAGGCTCAGGGTTGGCTTCTTTGCTTTTAGGACTGTCTTGAAAAACAGGATCTCACGGAGGACTTTAACCCATCTGCCCAGGCATGCATCATCAGCATGTGCTGCGCTCTACACAGCATGGTGTAGATGGATAGCAGTGTACCTCTGTTTCCCAAAGAGCTCAGCCTCAGGAGGAGTTGAAGCATGGGTCTCATAGTCATGTCTATACACTGATAGGTCCCTCAGGAAAACTCTCCTTGGGCCACTCTCCAGACTGCAGAGCAAGAACCTTGGATTTATGTGCATCAAAGAGCTTTAATTCTTCTATTTTTCTTTCCATTTCCCCTTCCTTACCCTTCTCTTCCCCTCCCCTCTCCTTCCCCCCTTCCCCCTCCTTCTCTTCCCTTCACTTCCTTTCTCCCCACACCCCACCAGAAGCCAGACAGGGCTTAGATTTGCATCCCAGGAAGCTTGCCTTACCCTATACCCCACTTCATCCCGCCCCAGGACCTGCATTTCAGGCCTGCAGCACCATATACACATACTCTAGTTGTCTGTAAGAAGCCACTCTGTTACTTGCTTATCAACAACATTTCTTTGATACCCAGCTCCTTTGAGGGGAAACTAGTCTTTGTGAAGTGACTGATAAGATCTGGTAAAAGTTTCCTCCAGGAGATTGGCGGGAGAAACCATAATAGGTTTCTGGTGTGTCCTGAGTTACCTGGTTCTCGGTGTGCACAAGTAAGGTCTGCTTCCCAGATAGATGGACCTCTGACAGTTGAATTCCAAGGGGCAGGATGGAGGCAAAGGCAAGTTACAGTCACCCATTTGGCTGAAAAGACATTAGATCCAAAGCAACAGCAACTGAGGAAGATGGCTCTTCCTGCTGGCAGATGCTCTCACTGCTGATGAGCCCTCACCACCTGACCTCATGAAGGATGCTGCTGGTGCCTCTCTCCCATGTCTTCTCTCATCTCCCCACCACCATGCTCTACTGCTGCTCCTCATTGACTCCCGTGTCTGAGTCACAGGCATTTGAGAAGATAGTCTGTAGCGTGCCTTCGATCATAAACAGCCATTTTATTAAAACACACAAGAAGCACCTCCCTTGGAGATAGGCTCCATCCTTGAGAGTATCTTTGCCAAGGTAATAAGGTGGCCTTGGGAAACTTTCTTGGAAAACTTTCCAGAGCTTAGGGCTCGCTCGGTGAGCAGCTACGGATGCGTCGCCCCAGCACCTTGGCAATCATTTGAATATTTATAAATTTAAGTATTTATTTTCATATTAAAATTAAAGCTCTATTGTCTTGCAACTAACCTGCCTTGTTCTGCCACTCCAAAACAAAACCTTCTCCGGTGTGATAACCTTTATTTATAGATGGCAATAAGCATATTTAGAAATATTATTATTCATGACCCTTGCACTAAATATCATAATCAGAATACAGATGTGCAGGGTAATTGCCATGCACAAGTCACTATGCATCAAATTCTTGCAAAGCAAAAATAGCATCCCTTTTGGGATAAATTATCCATTGGTGGTGCATAAAAGTATCAGGGTAGCACCAAGGATTTCTAACAGTATAACACAAGAGAGTCTGTTCGAATTAAGGGGCGCCCGGGAAATTTTCCATTTATCTTCATGAATATTTAAATACTTTCTTTGCTGGACCCCACTTTCAGGATGTGGTATAGAATATAGGGTGGGTAAGGAGGCATCTTAATATCAAGTTTGTGTGCTTGGGTCAAGGTCTCTGAGATGGTTAATATTCATCATCAACTTGCAAGCCTTAAAGTCACCTGGGAAGAAGGTACCCGAGGAACCCCTGTCTGGGAGAGATTGTCTTCTTAACGGATCACCCCAATGGGATGGGCCTATACATTATGGGTGACACCATACCTAGTTGGGCAAGTCTGGGCTGTATAAGAAAGCCGGTTGAGGGGTTGGAAAGATGGCTTTCCATTAAGGGTACTGGCTGACATCACAGAGGACTCAAATTTGGCTGCCAGCATCTATGCTGCTTGTCACATAGCTCTGTAACTCCAGTTTCAGGGAATGTGATTGCCCTCATCTGGTCTCTTCAGGCACCAGGCACATACATACCTGGTGCATATACATTCATGCAGGAAACACTCATATGCACGGAAGAAAAATATAAATAACAAAGCTAAAACACCAGGCAGGGAGCACCAGTAAACAGCCCCCTCCATGGCTTCTACTTCAGTTCCTGCCTTGACTTCCCTCGGCGATGGAGCACGAGGTGGAGCTGGAAGAAACCCTTCTCTAACCTCAGGTTGCATTTGATCATTGCATTTATCACGGCATGGCAACAGAAAGCAAACTAAGATGGTTTCCTTGGATCCCAGCCCCCTCTTTAAATACACTCTTTACCTTGTCAGAGGAAGGATGCTGATTCTCAGATAAGCGCCCCGCTCAAGCTCGGTTCACTAATTGACTGAACAAGATGCGGTCACACTTTACACTCCCTTTCGTAATGGATTTTCATGTTTGTGAATCCTAACTGGCTGTGGAAATAGAAAGCAAATGTCTTATAATCACACATATCTTCTGGTTCTTCTTCCTCTTCTTTTTTTTTTTCTAAACTCAAAGATTAAATCAACTTTACCCCCCATTTACCAGCAAGTTCATGGTTATAGAAGGATGCTAAATGATCGGGTGATGGACATATCCGCCATGTTACTGTTTAGCGAATTCTTATAAGTGATTGCTGGATATAACACATTTCTCAGTTAGGTGTTACATGAATAATTGGTATATTAAAGAAAGTGTGAAATAAACAGGTATAAAGCTTGAAATGCGTTTATTATTTGCTGAGGGTTTCCACGCTCATACCATTTAGAAGCCACCGTCAAGTTCAACCTCTTCTCCATGTAGCTGGAACAGAACCTCTCATTAAGCCTGTTGTAAAAGATCCCCTTTGTGCAAATACTCGGGGTCTTTGTAACAGCAGCCACTTGCTCAGGGAGGGGATGCTGCTTCAGAACCACGAGGCCTCAAGTTGGCAGGAGGTACTGCCTCTCTAGTGGGAGGCCGTGGTACCCACAGCTCTGATGGGAAGCAGGAGCCGACTAGAGTCTCCTTCCATTCCTTCAGCCTGCTGCTCTCCTGTTCTGCCATGCTGCGTCCTCCTGCTTGGTATCAGATCTTATCCCTGCTTCAAGGGGGCTCTAGGCTTAGGGTGAGCACCACCCCGTGTCCCTTAGATCCCAGGGAGGCCTTCTTGTCATCCTTAGGTGACAAGGAAGGGCCCTCAGGATGCTGATGGTAGGATAATCACTGTGCTGACATCACCCA
Organism: Mus musculus; assembly: GCF_000001635.26. NCBI lineage: Eukaryota > Metazoa > Chordata > Mammalia > Rodentia > Muridae > Mus > Mus musculus. The sequence continues at coordinate 37,434,638 of NC_000073.6, read as the reverse complement.
GTATTTCCTCATTAGGTGTTCATCAGATCAAAGCACCCGATACAAACAGCCTCGAGGAGGAAGAGGAGGGGTTTGGGCTCCTGAGTTCAGAGGGTTCATTATACAGCCCTATGCTGGGACAGAACATCATGGCTGGAGGTTCTTCATCATGGACTAGGCTCAGAGAAAAGGAACACTGAAACCCAGCTGCTTCTTCCCTTCCACCCTTTTATTCCAGCAGGGATGCCAACCCATGGGCTATACTGTCTCAGTTCAGGGTAGGTTCTTTCCAATCAGTTACCCTCCTCAGAACTCTGTAGTGCTCTGAACAGTCAAATTGACCGTGAAGCTGAACTACAAGCTCAGATGGCGTCCCGTGTGTCCTGCCCCAGGAGCACTCGGATGCTTCTGTAGAGTTACCAGCTGGCCAGTGACCCCCAGCCCACTCCTCCCTCGTGAAATGGAGACTTTCCTAAACAGTAGACAAACAAAGTGAACCCAGAGGTGGTAGCAAGGCCTGGCAGAGTAAAACCCACTAGTCTAGTCTTCAGTGAGGCCAGTCTTGGCTCTGACCCTACAGTCTTTATCTCCCCCGTTCCCCTTGCACCCACCTCACTTCTTGGCGGCCAAGAACTAAAAAAATAAAAAATAAAATAAAATAATAATAAAGGATGTTGGAAACAAGGTGGGTCCCAACTTTCAATGACCCCTTGGGATGTCAAAGCCCATATCTTTGGTCTTGAGAGCTGATGTGTTCCTATGCTGTTGGCCCTCTGATAACTCGGAAGGAATGCCAAAGTTAGATAGGTTGAAGCTTTCAAAGCCGAATTGCCCAGGCTCTGGGAAGGAAGAAGAAGGCAGGGTATTTAGAAAGAGGTGGTGAAGGAGGGTAAGGATGGGGGGGGGGAGCAGAAAGAAGAGACAGAGGAAGTGGCTAGATTTAATGGGATCATCAAGTGTCTTTGAAGAAGAGCCAGCCCAGTTTGACCCTGCCATTTACTAAAACAAATAGGTGGTCAGGGTGAAGCCACGGTGAGAAGGTGAGCTGCATTTTGTAGAACGCATCAAATAACAGCCTGGACTGTTCTGTTTCCTGGGAAGGTCTATCTCTTAAACGTCCATCCCACGATGCCCAATGGCTGCCCTACCCACACCTCATCATCCCCACTGTTATCCCTTGACCCAGCTGCCAGCATCTGTGACAGACACCTGACAGGAAGCCAGGTGCTCTGCACACTCCCTCTTGTGTACCTTCTGGGGACAGCTGCAAAAAGTGGGTCTTTTATCTAGTGTCTCAGCGGCTGCCTTCAGTATGATGGCTGGTGAGATGCAAGATCAGGCTGCAGGGTCCCCCACCCCCCACTCTCAGCCTCCTCAGGCTTACCCTGCCCGCTTCCTTCCTCGTTCCTTTCCTCCCTCACTGGCTGCCGGCTTCCTTGTATAACCAGTAACAAATTGCTGGACTCTCCACATGGCATTGACTATGACGGATTAAATGGCTGATTTGACCAGATCATTAGGCCTCTGTCCCCAGGACGCCAGTGGAGCCTGCTGAAAAGAAGCAGGGGTACACTCAGGGCTTTCAAGCTTCGTGATCCTGCGTCCCTTGAAGGGGGCATTAAGCTGATCTGTCCTTCATTCTTTTTTTCCCCTGACTCTTCCGAAAAGAGACACCATGCCTCGGAATTTATATCTATCTAGTGAAACCAAAGTGGAGCTGGCCTGGCTCATAGAAGCAGAGAGGAGGGCCTGGTGTAGGAATGAGAGATGGGACCACAGGCATGCCCTAACTGCTTCCAGAAATCCTCTTCGGCTGACATTCCATGCTGTACCCCAGAAGCAGCTTACAGAATGCCCAGCATTTCTGGTGGCCTGCTGGTCCTCCAAGAGGAGGCTGTGCCTTACAAGATGCTATCTGCTTGGGCTGGAACATCCCAGGGCACAGCCTATATGCAGGTCTCAGAGAGGGTGGCCAAGAAGCCAGAGCCCTGAGTCTCCATGGAAAAGGACAAGGCCATCAGGAGACTTTGGTCTATCTGGCTTCTGTGTTTGAGCCTCTGTGGTTTGATCTCTGATCTTAGTTTCTTCATGGGTAAAGGAGACACTGGGTTCTGCCCCATTACCTTGAATTCCTGGGGATTTGGGGGTAGTGATAGCATTCTGCATTCTAAGACCAACTGTGGTTAGTTGTCCCTCCTACGTCAGCCTACCATCTGCCCTTCCTAAGTGGTTTTCCTAGATGGTTCTTGGAGGATTCTCAGTATGCAGGGCATCATCGACTTACCTATTGCTGGTGGGGCATGTCTTCCCTACATAGCCCCTGTATCCAAACTCCTTGAGGAGTCCAGCTATGTCTTCACAATTGACATGATTCTTTGTAAAAGGTATTGCCCAGAAAGAATAGTCGCCCAAGGCTCAGGAGATGGAGAAAGACAGAATGAGATTTTATGTAAAGGAAAGATGGGATGAAGAGAGGGAGGGGCCATCTCCACAGGCCACCCCATCCCAGTCCCTGCTTCAGGGCTTAGAGCATCCCAGAGAGATTTGTGCCCTTCTGTGACCATGAGCTCTTGCCTCCCAGGACCAAAGCAAAGATCATCTGTGGAACATACTGCTCTTCCTTCGTACAGACCTAATGCTGCCGAGCTATTTTAGGCAACCATTTAAATAAAAGCCCGTTTGACTGAAAAGCACAATATATTACAAAGAATGAAGGGAAAATAGGAAAGCCTGGAAAGGAATAGGAGAAAAGAGAGGCAGACAGACAAACAGACAGAGGGGGGAGGGGGAGAGAGAGAGAGAGGGAGAGAGGAAAATGCAAGCCATTCATTTTTCCTTTGTACTTCGTAATAAAAGAAACTCTCTGGCTGCTTCAAGTGACACATTAAAGGATGTATGTATCGTGGCTTTTAAAAACACAATTAGATAACACCTTGTCAAATACTTATATTCTTTGTTGACAGCCCGGAGCGCAGTCACAATCGCGGCACAGCCATGGGGGCAGGTGTCTCCCTGTGACACGCTGGCAGCCGAGTCAGCCATTTCTCAGAAACGCTAGTGTTTACCACTTTAATCATCAATCCGCATCTAGTCACAACAATAAGTCAGAAGGAGCATTAAATTATACTTGTTCAGCCCTGATGAGTTTGAACTGTTTTGCTGAAATTAACTGAAGTAATTATCTATTTTTCTAAAGCTGCAAAAAGGAAAAAAAAAGTAGCAGCATTTGGAGGGAGAAAAAGAGGCATCACAAAGTATTGGGCCACACAACATTTAGGGAAACTTTTTTTTTTCCTTTCTTTTTGGGTCGGGTGGCCGCATAGGTTATATGAGGCTGTGAGATGAAGCAGCTGCCATATGGTACCATATTTCTTAGCTGGGAACAACAAAAAGAAAACAAGACAAAAAAAATCTTAGTATCAGGCTGTCTGTGGATGAATGGTCTTCTTTCCATCCACTTGGGTTGACCTTGTGGGCAACCCCATTGCATTCTGGATCCGTTTTTGCTTGCAATTGAGAGGGTGACTACTCAAGAGCTCATCTCCCTAGCACTGGGGAGAATTTTCCTGTGGTTCCTTTCCCTTTAAAGATATTTATATTTTTATTTGCATGTGTGTGTGCTTACTGGCACGTGTGCATACAGGCATTCGTGTGTGTGTATGTGTGTGTGTGTGTGTGTGTGTGTGTGTGTATACATGCAAATAGTCTTGGAGGATATAAGGGGGGATCAAAACCCCTGGATCTGAGTTGGAGCTTAGGCAAGGGTGCTGGGAACTGAACTGAGGTCCTCTAGAAGATCAGCAAGCACTCTTAACTGCAGAACCACATCTCCTGACCCTCTATGGCTTATAGTAATTGCTATATAGAGTAATCTGGCCTCAGACTTATACAAAACCCCCTGCCTCGGCCTCCTGAGTCCTGGGATTAAAGCCATGTACTACCACACCTGGGCCCTATATGATTTCTTAATATGCTAGGTTTGCTAAACTGGCCAGCCTGGATATTTCATCATGGTGATTCCCAATTTCTGGACCAATACAACTTCATTCATTACCACTAATGTATTACCGCTACCTGTTGGAGCTCAAGGTTCATGGTCCCACTGAGCTCTATGGTATGGTCCCAGAGCTGCTGTCCTTTTTAGGCCGTGGCTCTCCATGCTGACATGAGGACACATAGGACTTGGTCAGTTCCTGTGCTAGAATTCTGCAGGCTTTGGAAACATACAGATGGCATAGCCCTAAATAGCATGAGTTTCCCATCCTAGACAATGGGTCCCACAGCACCAAGCTGGCATTTATTGTGAGATGAAAAGTGCCCTCTTATGAATTGACGAGGTGAAGGTGACAGCCCATGGAGGCGATTGCTCTCATCAGGTCTGCGCTGACACAATAAGATATTTGCGGCTATTAAAGTTATACAGAGAAAGGGCTTGTTCAGTGCACAGCTTTTGAGGTTTAAAGAGCAGTCCTTGCATCAGCTCCTTTCTGGGGAGAGGCAAATAGTGGCACATCATGGTCTAACATGCATTTGAGTGAACTGAAAGCTCCAATCTTGAGCCAGGATGAAGAGAGAGAGAGGTTGGGTAGAGCCCACAGTCCCTTCCAAGGATATGCCCCTAATGACTTAACTTCTTCCCATCAGGCTCCTCTTCAGCATCCTACTGCTGTAGATCACCCTGGAGACCAAGCCTTTAAGATATGGGCTTGAGGGGAGCAGTCAGCATCCAAGAAACAGCTCGATTCTGAGAAGCCCGAGTCTGTGACACAGATAGGTAGGGTAAAGTGTAGTTAAGGGACTTTATGCAGCCGTCAGGCAACACATCCCAATCCCATTCTTTTGTTTTGTAGCTGTGTGGACCCAGGTGTCTGATGCCCAGCATTCTAAACTAGTGATCCCACGAATTGCACAAGAGTGCATTCAGAGTTAACTACCCACAGCAACTACCGTTTGATGTGCACACAGTACTGATGACCAGAAGGACTCAGAAGGCCCTGAGCTTCAGGATAGTCCATCCTTAGCAACCCATCAGGCATTCAGGGAAAGCCTGGGGCCCTCAGTCTTCACTGGCTGCTGCGGTTCGCCATGCCTGGTTAGCGGCACTCACTAACTCTGATATTCCCTTGTCTTGTTCGTCTCATCTTAACACAAGAAAACAGTGGCTACAAGCATTGATATGAGGAGATGTGGGCAGGGACCTAGGCACCCATGGAACCCTCACATCTCCCAGCCATATACATGATTCTGGGGTTCCTAGGAGGCCGTACCCAAAAACTACCATGGCCTGACATTTCAGAAGCCTAAGAAGTCCAGTTCTTTCTCAGGGTTCTGAGCAATGAAGGCAGAATTAAAGTAGAACAAATGATGAGGCAAGGGAAGGGAGCATGAGGGATAACCACTTCTCCATCCAGCCAGACCTCTCCTACCCACAGGGAGACTGCTCACTCAGCCATGTCTGCCAATGGGTGAATGCAGTCATTGGCCTCTCAACAAAAATTCTAGTTTACAAAGAGTATATTTTGGAGCTGGAGGGGTGGCTCAGTAGTTAGGAACACCCACTGCTCTTCCAGAGGACTGAGTCTGTTAGATTTCCAGCATCCATACTGGGCGCCTCCAGAGCAGCTCTGTCTCCAGCTGCAAAGGATCTGAAATGTTCTTCTATCCTCTTCAGGGACCCATGTACACATGACATATGTGCATAAAAAAACGCACACTAAAGAAATACAAATTGTATGTTTTATGTTTAAACTGACAGATAGAAGTGGTTTGTCTCCTTTGTTCACTAGTCTTTTTTCTTTTATTTTTTATTTTGGAAAAAAAGCCATTTCCTCCCATCTCCTGTTCTGCCCATTCCTATATCCCCTTAGCAGGACTTTACCTGCCCCACAGAGCCTGGCAAACAAAAGGTCCCACCTTTTTAGGCACAGGACGTTCACAGACTTTCATAAGACAAGGCAGAAGCCTAGATCTTCTGAACACACACAAATGGCAAATGAGTTCCCAAATGGGTGTTCACTTGAGCCACGGCAGGATGCAGGGCGTTATGAGAGTGTAGGGTACAGCCTAGGAACCTGATGACACTTCACTCTGTTGTCTGTGGACTAGCAGTCACAGGACTTTCATCCTTTGGTTTCCCCAAAAGCCTTTTCTGTTGCTGTGATAAAGCAACAGAATGGAGGTGACTTAAGAGTTTATTTGGGCTTACAGTTCTGGGGAGATAAGCATTCATTGTGGTGGGGAAGACATGAAGAAGTTATGAGCAGGAGTGGCCACAGGAGCAGAAAGCTGAGCGCTCACACCACGGACTGCAAGCACAGAGTAAAGAGAACACTGAAAGTAGGGTGAGGCTCTGAGCTTTCAAAGCCACCCCCCTCCCTCAGTGACACACTTCTCCCAGGGAGGCTGTACCTCCAAAACCTCCCCAAACAGCTCCATGAACTGGGAGACCAGGTATTCAAATGCTTGGGCTTATGGGAACCATCTCTTACTTAAACCACCGCATTCCACTTCCTCGCCCGCCCCCATGGGCTTGCCTCCCTATCATAATGCAAAATACATTTACTCCAACTTTAAAGTCCTCGTGATCTTTCACAGTCTCAATAGTGTTTCAACATTAAAAATCTCATCTAAGACTCAAGGCAATCTCTTAATTGCAACCCCTGTCAACATAAGAAAGTAAACTACATACCTGTACCATACCATATAGGTCAGATTATACCTTACCAATCCAAAAGGGAGGAACAGGGACATAGTGAGGACATACCAGACCAAAGCAAGACCAGAACTCAGCAGGCAAACTCCAACTTCTATAACTTTGTATTTACTGTTTGGGACTTTAACTTCAAAGGACTTAGGTGGCTCTGCTTCTCCAGCTTTGCTGTCTTTAGTGATGACTGTCTTATCTGGTTTGAATCTTGGCCATAGCTTCTATGCACCGTGTTTATGATGTAACTGGTTTCACTGAGACACTAGAAGGAAAGCTGTGAATGTAGTATTCTTGTGAAGTCTGTAGTCTAGTCCCAAATGCTCCTAGCCAGTGCACTTACCTCAGTGTCTGAGAGCTGCACTGGATATGTAATCAGAGGGGCTGTCTGAGGCCAAGGAGACAGACAGGACCAGGGTTCTCAGGCCAGTGACTATACCCTATGGTTTCTCAGGATTCCAGGGACTTCTGGTTCACACGTGATGTTGATCCCTCTCACATACTGAACATGCCTTTGATCTGCATTTGGGTAGAAAGGATACAGGGCATGTGACATGTGGAAGCTCATGGTGGTGACATAGCCTACCTGGTACCTAGAAGATAATGAAACTATGCTAAGCGGGTTGGATGCTCAGATGCATACCCATTCAAAGCCAGCTTCTGGTCTTCAGCCTGTGTGCACAGACTTGACTTCAATAGTACAGCAGGGAAGAGGCCCCATCATAGAAACCAGGCACCAAACATTTGGCTTTTACACTGCTCTGTCAAGAATTTAGTGTGGGGCTGCTAAGAATTATCCTTTGTTCTTCGTAAATTCCTGTTGGTTGTTTTCCTTGCCCGTTGACCAAGAACTTTATCGGTTCTCTCGATAGCATTTTCCCTAGAGGAAAAGTCTTTGGTTACAGGACCTCAGCACTGACTTCCCAGGCCAGGTTGAGGTTCACAGTTCAGCCCACAGAGAGCTCCTGCATCAGTCCACCTGGGTGCTCCTTTTATCTGTCAGTAACAGGAAGAATTGGGATGGTGGGTGAGGTTTTCCTTAGTCATACTTCTGCAGTCATGAGGAACAAGAAAGCTGGTGGATCTTAGCATCCGTGTATGGCTTTGATGCTTAGCATCTTTCTGTGAACAAATATTTGCGGAGTACCATCTCTTTGCCCTGCACCATATCAGTTGACGGTGAGTGTAAGGCGGATCAAGATCCTACCCTCATGTACTTCCCCTTATATGGTATATGATATGGCAATATGGCACAAATGTATGCATTTTGATTTAGCTCTACACGGTGAACCTGGACAATCAAACCCCCATGGATACCCAAAGTTATGACCCCACACAAGTAGTACATATGCAGTGCTGTTTTCTCCAGGAACTTAGCTTCAGCAAAGAGCCTGAGCCAATGATACTGAAAGCTCAGGGATTTCAAAGCCTGTGTTACTACGTCATCTCCTTGGCATTAAGGGGCTCACCCCTTAAAAGTGGCTCACCCCTTAAACAGATGACAGGCCTGCATTAGTCCTGTCACAGGTGGGGAGGAGCCCAGGTACAAACCCTTTAATCAGCATCACTACTGCATAGAAGGTAGGAGGGACTTTCTGCATGGAATGTGGCAACTGTGACCTGGGATTTGGGGAACAAGCTGCTTGCTGGGTCCTCCTCAGAGACCTTAATCCTGCCTTTGAAAAGCTGCTTAAAAATAATACTACTAAATAAATCTTCACAGTGGATGGGAGAAGCCAGACATCTGTTCCCATCCCCCAGACAAACACAAAGGGATTAGTAGCTGGAGTCAGAAGTAGTATTAGGTGTCCATGCCTGTAAAGGGTGTCCAGGTGGGTCCTCCTGCTTTGGGATCCTATGTCATTCAAGCATGGCATTTTAGAGAACACAAAGACACAAGTATAACCCCATGGGCATCACACATCTGTAGTTTAAGTGTATGTTCATTATCTAGCAGGTGTTTTAGACTAGGGGCTTCAGGAATCTCAAACAGGAATTCCCTCCTCTTTAGTCATCCCTGTGTCTCAGGATATGGCACAGGGTCTGACTGTATAGAAACATTCAATAGGTACCTGTTGAGAAAATAAATGAACAAATGGATCAGTGGATGAAAGGAAGAAGGAATAAGCAGATGAATGAAAACAGATGAATGCCTGGGTGAATGGGTGAGTGAGTGGATGGATGAATGAATGAATGAATGAATGAATGGATGAATGGATGAATATATGGATGGGTAGATGGAAGCATGGGAAGGTAGACCTGGGTGGATGATACATAGATGCATGGGTGGGTAGATGGATGAATGATGATCAGGTGGCTAGATGGATGGGTAGACAGATACCCAGGTAGGTAGAAGGATTCATATATGAAGGGAGTGGATGGATGGATGGATGGATGGATGGATGGATGGATGGATGGATGGATGGATGGATGGATGGAAGAATAGATGGATGGGTAAAGAGGTTCATGAAAGGAAGATAGAGGGATGGATGCATGTGAAAGAATAAATGACAGATGGATGCGTGAAGGTTGGAAGCACGTCTGAGTAACTGGACAAGCGGTAGCATTTTGTAACTTTATGAACTGTCTAATCTTCTAGTTCACAGCTGATGTCCTTCGGTCCACAGATTATGGAGGGATCACGCAGATGGCCCACAACTGTATGAACCCTTTGTAAATACACACAGAAGCCAAGTACAGTGCCATGCTGTAGGCTAGTTGCGGGGAGCTCATGGACTCGGTACGACTAATCCTGTTTCACTGAACACATTAGATATGATTTCGTATATATTAAGCACATACTTTAAATTTTGCTTTCAAATAAGAAGCAACGAAGTGCCACTCATCTTGGGTGCAGACAAAGGGAGTAAGATTGAGGGCAGGGTTGAATAAGGGAAATTTTATAAAACAGCCCCCCCCCCACACACACAGTGAGGTCTTTTAGAGAGAATGCAAGTGATAGGAAGTTTCGCTCGTGCCTCTCTCAAGTGTTGCCAAGCCGAGAACTCAGTGTATGCATGGAGTGAAATACAAGAGCGCTCTTCACATTGCTGTATGCAATCTTGGAAGGAGAGCCACAGACGGCACATCCAGAAATGGGGTGCAACAGTGAGATCGTAAGACAATAAAGTGGATGTCTATGGATGAACCTGGAAGGTTGTCAGCACCTTGTGGAAACTGTCATGTCTGTCTGTCTGTCTGTCTGCCTTAGGGTTTTACTGCTGTGAACAGATACCATGACCAGGGAAACTCTTATAAGGACAACATTTAATTGGGGCTGGCTTACAGGTTCAGAGTTTCAGTCCATTATCATCAAGGCAGGAGCATGGCAGTGTCCAGGCAGGCATGGTGCAGGCAGAGCTGAGAATTCTACATCTTTATCTGGAGGCTGCTAGCAGAATACCGACTTTCAGGCAGCTAGGGTGAGGGGCTTAAGGCCCAGGCCCACAGTGACACACCTATTTCAACAAGGCCACACCTTCAAATAGTGCCACACCCTGGGCCAAGCATATTCAAACCATGACTATCTATCTATCTATCTATCTATCTATCTATCTATCTATCTATCTATCTATCTATCTATCTATCTATCATCTACATGTATAGAGACATCTTAATGTTTGTGTCCTAAATCTATCTGCTATGCACTTGAATACTATCTTATTGGTTTTATCACAAGGGCGTATTACATATTTAATAAGAAAAGAATTTTTCTTTTTTTTAAAAAAATACTAAAATAGTAAGTTATCCTAAAAAACAAAAAAACAAAACAAAAAAAAAAACCAAAGGCCCCCGAGCTTCTCAGGGATTGCTGCTGCTCTGGGTGAGAGTGATATCCATCTCATAGGACAGTTAGTTTGTTTTTTTCTCATCGTGGACACTGGTTGGTTATCATATATGTGTGTTTGATGACCTAATGTGGGAAAACAGGGAAAATAAGTTAGCTGCGACATAAAAGATAAATGCCCCCCCCATCCTCTCAAAAAACTAAACAACAATAACAACGACAAAAACACAACACGAAACAAAACAAACCCTGCAACTGGCTAAATTGACTTAGTGATGCTTACAGCTGTACCAAGGCACATGGGTACTGTTGTTTTCCATGCGAAGACACTGATGAACAGAAAGGGTGTGTAGCCAGCCTGAGGTTATTCAGCAAGCTTGCGGACAGAACCATCTGATGCCCTGATCCTCCCCATCCTCCAGGCCTTTTCCTATGACTCTATTTATCTGGAAAGGTGTCCAGAGAAGGCACAGCAGCAAGATAACCGCACACCCTCTCCAGCAGGTATGCATGTCAAAGGAGCTCACAAAGCTTTTGTATTTGGTTCTTGGTCAGGTGGGTAAGGAGTCAAATCATCCCCATTTTACAGAGGGCTTGTCTCCCCTACCCCTTCACACACACACACACACACACACACACACACACACACACACACACACACCTGTGAGTGACACTGCCCTCTTAATGCTATATGGAAACAAGGGCAAAGTTGCTGGGCGTTTTTGACATCCATGATATTTGCAGACAGGTAGGATAAAATGTCTACCCACTGGGGATGCCTGACCTCCATGATCTGTCCTCCTTGTTTCTCTAGTTTAGGAGAAAATGCTCAGTGTGGCTTCCCTGTGATCTGTGCAGTGTTTCTATGGAGTCCATTGGCCCCTAGAAAGGTAGAAGAGGTGGGCCACTAGAAAAGCAGGCAGTGGGAAGGCAGACACCCAGGGAAAAGGCTGCCTGTCATCTCTGATCTTGAACTAGGACCACATCCAAGCTGCTGGTGAATCACAAGAGCAGATGCAGCTAGAACAACACATGTTCCCTGGGGCCTTGGAGAGGCATCCTCCTTTCTTCCCTAGTTAAAAAGCCCCTTTGGCTTTTTTTTTTTTTTTTTTTTTTTTGAGGCAAGGTCTTGCTACACGATCTAAAGTGGCCTTGATGTCATAATCCTCCCAAATGAGCCGGAAGTGCAGTCTAGGCCACCTTCCCTTCTTTGTGTGCTAGGTAGTCTCGACTGCCAAGAGACGCTGAGGCATCCAGTCTTTATGACAGCCCAGCTGGAGTGAAGAGGACTCTGGGCTGCTGCTGCGCCCCACGAGGACTCCAGGGCTGCATCCACCATCCACCCCGCAGCCAAACAGCTATCTCACTTGGCAGAGTTCTAGTCAAGCTTCCACCCAAAGGTCTCCCAATACAGAGGGGAAATCCAGATTTTTTTCTGTTCCCCTATGGAAGAGTTAACAGGGATTCTGGGCTCTCCGGTCACTGGGAACAGTATAGTGACCCTAACCAGTCCAGAGGAGCTTTGTCTTGGTATCTGCTGGTTTCATAACTTCTGATGCTGTCCACCTAAGTAAGACAGCATTAGGTCCTTCAGGCGTTTCTGGAAAGCCCTGCACTGTTTTACTTGCAATTTGGATGCTCAGCTATAAATCTTGGCTCACCTCCTTGCCTTTTGGTTTATTAGTTTTTGAGAATGGCTCACAGATTGTAAGAAGCACCAGGTCTAGAGGTGCACAGGAGACAGGAAACAATATGGGGGCACTGTTGGGAAGAGAAGGGAAAAAATAAAGTGTAGATGTTGGAATGTTCGGAACGGTGATCTAATGATTATAGTGAAGGCACGGAGAAGGGAAGCCCGGCTCTCATGCCCTCCGCAGGCACCCTACTCTCCAGGGCCTGCCATGCATTTGCTGCTAGGATGCTCTCTAAATTCTCTGGGTGTTTAACGGAAATGTATCACATAGGTGAGGTTGAAGAAACCATTAACCAGCTCTCCCCTCACCCATCTGTAGAAGCTGGGAGTTGAGGTTCAAAGTCCCAAGCCTTCTAACCCCACCTTGGTCTTTTGGATGACAAGTGAACTTCTTAAAGGTACCTAGGGGCTGCCAGCCGTCAATCAACACACCGTGCTATACAGATACTTCTAACTTGGGACAATCCAGGGAATTTGGGAGTCGGTACAAGATCAAAGCGAGTATTTTACAGCATCACGGGAAGCAATGATGGGGGACAGAGGCCTTGCAGACTGTGGATTCGTAGTAGGATGGCTCCTCTTCAGGACGGACCTGGGGTAGCATGCGCATGCGTGCAATGAAATGATGCCTGTGTTTGCTGGAGTCCGGCTTAGTGAATAGAGTGTGGCTCCAGCCCAGCTGTGTTCCTCCTAATTTTTTTTTTTTTGAGAGTTAGTTTCTCCCTGTCCTGGCTTCTTTCTCTATTAAAAAAAAAAAAAAAAAAGACTTTCAACCAAGCCCTGTATTTCACCTATAATCCTCACACTTGGGAGGCTGAGGAAGGACGACTGTACAGTTCAGGCTAACCTGAGCTACATAGCAAGTTCAAGGCCAACCAGGACTATTATAATGAAACTTCATCTCAAAAAACAAACAAACAAACAAAACAAGACAAGACAAGGCAAAACAAGACAAAGGTGGCCGGGTGTCCTCTGTCGAAACAGAGATGGAAGGATAGGAAAAGCCTTTTAGTAAAGTGTTACGTTCCCGAATACTGAGGGTGGCCATAGTAACAGTAACGGGGCCAGAAATGTACAGGAAGATGGTGGCCAGCATGAGGCCACTGCCTGGGACAGAAAAGGAGAGTGAAGAGATCTTAGAGTGTCTGGAGGGAATGCTTGCAGGTCTCGGGGGGACCGGTCAGAATTTGGGGCATCTTGGGCCCAGGCCCAGTCAACATATAGTCCAGGGCAGAATGTACTGTGCATCTGTTCAGCTGCCCACTGCACAGCCTGGAGCAGGTGAGCCCTCGTCCCCTGCAGCTCCATAGGGTAATGATTTGTGTCAAAGTTATTTATGAAAGATTCTCCATCCGAGCCCCCAGTACCTTCCTGTGGCTGAATGTGCAAGAACCTGCTCTCGAAAGATTTCCTCTGAATTCATGTGTCATTTTTCTTTACAGTCTGTTTCGTTGGTTCAAAATGAGGCCTTTTATTGACATTTGGTGAAGCCATTTTTATTATCATTTTCAGTTTGTTTTAATTAAGGTCTCCTTTGCCTACTTTCCCTCACATTTCCTTTTCAATGAAATTTTAAAAATTCTTAAAAATGAATATAACATATACTCAAAAACCTTCTGTGCATATGCATATTATATGGTAGGGATATAGACTTATTAATATAAGTAGTTCTGTTCTTTAAAAATATAATCATAAAGTGATCAAACACTACATATTTCTGTAAGCTGCCTTTTACACTTAAAATGAAAGAAGCAATGATAGAAATGTTGACTGTGGCCTTCAGTTACATTGCTATTACATGTCTAATATTCTAGTGCCTGTAGAGTCCTGCTTGACCAATCCTGTCCATGCCATTCATACCAAATGTTAGGCTGTCTTGATTACTTCAGACAGTGCCTCATGAAGTATCTTTTGTGTGTCCATGCAGATCAACTTACATAATACATTCCTAGACAAGAAATTGCAACAGCAATTGATTTTGCTATTGTTGTTGTTGATCTGTTTTGTGAAATAGGGGTGAGCTACATAGTAAACTGTATAGACCAGCCTGGTTTTGAACTAGCATCTCACTTCAGAAGTGCTGGGATTGTAGGCATGTACAGTGATGCCTAGTCTGAAAGCTATTTTCAGTGGGATCATTTGGAAGAGCATTTACAGACATTTAAATGGTACAATCAGTCCCTCCATGGTCCATGCTTGATTGATGACTGTACCAGTCTTGTCCAGGCCCAGGACAGGCAACCACAGCTGCTTCGAGACAGAGGTTGAAATGACTATGCCCCAACCAAGATGATGTTGTAGCTCTTTACAGACCTTTCTCCTGTCTCCAGGCTCTTACAATTTTTTTCCACCTTTTCTTCTCCATTGTTCCCTGAAAGTTACAGCGGATAGTATATGTGTCTTGGCCATGGTTGAGCAGTCAACTGTCAGCAGGTAGAGAAGTGAATGCTTTGTGTGCATCCTCTGATGTGAAGGACCAAGGAAAGCAGTGTGTCCAGCAGCCTGATCTTGTTTGAACTGGCACAAGTGCCTACCGAGCACAAACCAGCCCTGTAATTCCAGATGAGTTGGCTCCGACTAGCCCTGCCTGAAGCATTTTTGAGGAACCATCTGTTTGGCCAACCAAGTTCTGTGTATGACCTAGAATGAGTCTTTCTTAGTGGCAATCTGAGTGCTCTCGAACACACTGACAGAGCGCTCATGGGTTGGGAGACATCTCTGACTCGGGGGTAGGGGGGCTGGGCCCTAGCAGCTAGGACATCTGCAGTCTCTGACACCACAGTTGCCTCTGTAGGTTTCTGAGGATCCCATCATAGGTCACATGCATAAACCTCTGCAGTGATGGTAACTTGGGAAAAGTGTCAACTCTCATATCAAAGCCAAGAGCCACCAAGCAGAGGCATGTTAGGGGATTGAAGAGATGGCGGGGGCCTGTGCTTGTACCATCTCCTGTGGATTTGCCCACTGCAGCATTGCAAACTGTTGGCTCAGTTTGACAGACAAGATAACCAGGAAGAAAAAATCTCCTCTAGACCATAATAGTATAATCACCGCCTCCCTTTTCTCTATTCAGCTGCTCTTTACATGTCTACTATAATACCCTGCTGCATCTCAGCTTGCAGAAAGAAATAAGGACACATCTAAACATTAAAGCAAGAGTCTTTGGCCACTCCAGGTGGGCTACATTTGCAATCAGAGTGGTCTAGAAGTCACCAGTGAAATGCAAGCACAAGTAAGTGTATGTTTCTCCAAGACTCAAGAAAACACTTCTAGTGGATATGCTGTCTGGGCACTCCCTGAACAGTTCCAAACCACTCTTCCTGGGCTTAGATATAAACATCTCCAACTATACTGCGCATTTTTCTTTTATTCTCCCCTCCCCTTCCCATTTCCCTTCTCCCTTTCTTCACTCTCTTCTTCTTCCCCCCTCTTCCCTTTTCTTCCCATTTTTACAAAGAATAGCCCAGGCTGGGCTCAAATTCAGTCTTTCTGCATCAGCCTCCTGACTAGTGGGAACACAGGCATGTGCTGGCTCCTGGTTTCTGCTGTATTTTTATAGCTGTATACTGTTCCTGATTCTCTCCTCATGTACCATGTCTTAACATCTTAACATCTTAGAATCTCAATCTTTGTAGCTGGTAAATAGCATAATAATTCTTGTCAGCCCTCTCGGACAGATCTATGGTAAGGAGCTAATGTGCTGCAGTGTAAATAAAACAAAAGGACTTTCTTAAATGGTTTGGAAAGGATTCAGAGGACCATGGTTATGTATTTGTGTGCTTATATTGGGGTCACTGAAAGTGAATATAAAAAAGTATTCATTCACCTTTCACTCATAGCACATTTGTATGTATGAATAGATATGCATAGGGATGAATAAATAGGTAGGTAGGTAGATAGATAGATAGATAGATAGATAGATAGATAGATAGATAGATAGATAGATAGATAGATATGTATGGTTGGGTGAGTGGGTGGATGAGAGATCTTTTCATGTATGGATAGACAGGTAGATGTATGTTTGTATGGATGTACAGAGAGATGTATGTTTGTATGGAATGGTGGATTGATGAATGGATGGATGGGTAGATAGATAGATGTATGTATGGGTACATGTATGTACAGGTAGGTAGATGTATTTTATGTATGTTTTATTATAGATAGATAGATAGATAGATAGATAGATAGATAGATAGATAGGTAGATAGGTAGATAGATAGATATGTCCACAGCATATCCACGTATCTATCTGCCCAGGCATCCATATCTTCACCTATCTGTTCATCATCCATGTATATGTTCAAACATATGTGTATATAACTATCCACCTATTCATATACACGTACACATATACATATATCTACCCATCTATCTATCATTTCATCTATCCATGCAATGCATACAGCTACCATACACACATACAATACGTTTGTCCATTCATCTATCTATCAATAGAATACATCCATTTACACTTCTATCCACCCTTTCATCTATCCATACATACCACAATCATATAATCATATATAACATACACCCAGATATTCATACAAACATCTATTCATCAATCCATACATCATTCTATACAAACATACATCTATCTATCCATCAATACAAACAAACATCTACCATCTATCCATCCATATATATATTTATCCATTTGTACATATCTGATTACCTACCTACCTATCCGTACATATGTCTATCCATTCACCATTCCATATAAACACACATCTATTCATATATACATACAACACATACATTTATCCATTTACCAATCCATTCATATATTCATACAATGCTTGCATCTATTTATTCAGCATCCATACATATATCTATCCATCCCACCATGCATCCATTCATCTATCATTCCACATATATATATACAATACACACACATATATGTATATATACATATATGTATATATACAAACATATACATATACACACATACATTCATACATACCTATATACATATACAGGTCCATAGATACATACATCTACTTATTCACCTGCCGATTCATCCATCCATATCACAGGCATTTATTGAGAACTCCCTATGATCTTGAAACTTTGATCCTAAGGGGAAGCTGAGACATACTCCCAGTCCAAAAGCTTTCTTCTAGAAAGGAGACAAACAAAAAGAGTAGACAATACAATGCATCACAACACCTTAAAAATAACAATAACATTCAAAATAACAATGATATCCTACCACCAAAACAAACAAACCCCACAAAGCCCTGTAATGTTTGCAAAGTACTTAAATCTGAAAACTCAACTTTAGTTACACGTATCATTCTGATTGGCTCTAGGATGGAGCAGGAAACAAGTCATCACTGTATACATCTGTCCGGCAGTCCCAGGGGGCTGATGGCTGGTCTTCCCTGCCCATGGCGGACCTGAAACAATGGAGGCTGATAGCTGGTCTTCCGTGCCCATGAAAGAGCTGAAGCATTAGGGACCATAGTGACCCTAGTCCTCATGGGCCCTCTGAACTGACCGGTCCCTATGTAGCCTCTTTTTGCAGGCATAAATGGAGTCATGTGGCACTTGCCACCAGTCTCTAAAGGAGTGTCATGTCCAAGTTAATATAGTCTCAAACTTACCTGAGCATCACCTCTGTAACACAGTAATGGTACATCAATGAACCACAGTGGACTCCTCAAACCGAGGGTGTCCTGAGCCCTTTCCTGGACCATTTCTGTACTTTAATATACAAAAAGCACTGACTGCTTTTTTGGATTCTTAGAACAAACAAAAAAATAGAATAAAATAAAAATGATTCCTCCCTAAATTTGGGCACTCTACACAGGGGAGGCTCAGCTTCAAGGTTGGTGACATGGTTCATATTATTTCTGAATAAATTTTCTTGGAGTCATTGATCTACCAAGTGTCAAATAAAATGTGATACCCACAAAATTCGTGTATGACCCTGACATTTTTCCAGTACTTAAAGTAATTGCCCTTCTGTTTAATAACAGTGTTTATAAAATTACTTTCTGATTGGCTAGGTCCATGGCACACTCATGTCAATAATCTGCAGCAAATATATGCTTGTGGCCTTTGGCCTTGGTTTTCAAAATCATTTTCATCTCTTAAGCGTGAATCGGTGGCTCGCCCTGGGAGCTAGGAGTCAGGGCTCCTAGGCTCAGATCTTCCCCTGTTGCGTGGCCCTGGACATTCTAGAATGATCATTTCAGCTCCCCGAGTTTACAGGCAGAATCAAGGAAAGGCCTTGTGTCCTAGGCGACTTCTGTGTCTTCCTAATGGGATTCCAGGTCGTAAACCGAGTTGCTCCGCTGACAGTCAGGGCTCCTGGGCAAGCTTCATTTTATCTTTGGAGTGAGTTTCAGTCTCCTTATTTTATAGACTTAGTACAGGCAGTTTGTGGGCAGGTGAGCTACATTCCAAAAGCCCTCAAGTGAAGAGGTTAAAAGGGTGGTGTGACTTCTAGACTCTTGCTTTGAAGTATTTTCATCTGAGTCCTGAGACTGTGCCCAATGCTTCCCACCCCAGTAAGCTTGCCTAATATTTTCATCTTGTTATGTTTCCAGACAGGTGCTTACTGTACATACTAGAACTCACTACCTAGACCAGGCCGGCCTGGAACTCACTATGTACACTGGGTTGGCCTGGAACTCACTTTGTAGACCAGGCTGACCTGGAACTCATGATGTAGACTGGGCTGGCCTGGAACTCACTTTGTAGACCAGGCTGACCTGGAACTCATGATGTAGACTGGGCTGGCTTGGAACTCACTTTGTAGACCAGGCTGACCTGGAACTCACAAGAGCTCCTCCTGCCTCTGCCTCCCAAGTGCTGGGATTAAAGGTGTATGCCCCCATGCCTGGCTTTGCCTAGCTGTTGAAGGACTACCATGACTTTACTAACTAGGGAAAAAATATCTCCAGGCAGGGAGTACTAGTTAGAGGCAGGGAGTACTAGTTAGGAGGGTCCAGGGCTTCTCACGAGGAGGGAAAGTAGTTGTAACAACTTTTCATTTTGATTGATGGACTTGGAGACCTGTCAGCTAAGTCAGTCCACAACTACTCACCCCTATGGACTTCTAGAATGCTACTTTCTAAACTTTTTGTTTCAAAGGAATAGCAGAATTACAAAATTATAATAATAATCATTACAAATAAATCAATAAAAGTATAAAGTTCTCTCCTACCTTTCATTCAGCGTCCATCAAATACAAAACCGCTTCACAGTCCCCCGCCCTGAAAAAAATCAGAACTAAGAAGTGAACTTTGAAACAATAACATTAGTCAGTCTTCAGCCCTTGCTCAGGTTTCCCCCGTTATCGCACTGATTCTCTCTCTCTCTCTGGGCCAGGATCTAACTCAGCAGCCTGTGTGGTAGCTTTGCATTCAGGCTTTCTGTCTTCAAGGTCTCCTTTGACCGAAGGCAGGCCTTCAGTCTTCACGTTTTGTGACCTTGACACCAGAGAAGCGTCAGGGTCAGTTGTTTAGGAGAAAGCCCCTCAGCCTTGTTGCGCTCTCCTGGTTAGACGGAAGCAATGGGTTTTGTGGAAGAATACCACCTCTTGGAAGCACTGAGCCCTCAGCGCATCGTCCAGGATGACTCTCCTGATGAGAGTCACATTTGATCGTTGGGTTGAGGCAGTCTATCCCACGAATCCCAGGAAAAGCTACTGCTTCTTTTTTTCCCCCTTTTATGATGGGAGAATGTTTTGCAGGAGGAGCTTTGAGATGATGGCAATATCCTGAATCCGTGGCTGCCCCCTCGTGCTATCCCTTTCCCTCCCTACTCCAGGCTTGAACTGGTGGAGCTTGTCCATAACAGTCATCACACAACCCTTACGGAAATACTCACTTCTCTGCTTCTTAAATTAGAATCTGTCTATAAAGGGTCTTCTGTCAGATGCACAGTTTCCTCTATCACTGGGCTCCTCGGTGTGAGCTCTGTCCTGTAAGATGTATTTGTTTTCCCACCAGTAGGTGTTGCTTAGTCTGTCCCAGTTTTGGCCACTGGAATACATCTGAATCAACTCTTGTGTCTTTTCAGTATACATCCATCATCATATCTCAGGATCCTGGAAGGGCTGTGTATGCATGCTCTCACCTAAACCTATAGAAAAGACACATATTTAAAGGAGAGTCTTGACTTCCTCTCATCCTGACGCCATCAAATTGATACATATACTTCCAGACCTTTTCTATACAAAATGTGCATATGTTAATTTTAAACACAAATGGACACATATCACATATGTTGATATATACCTCTTTCTTGTGTTGGCCAGTTTTTGATTGTTGCGACAAAATGCCTGGAAAAAAATAAGTTTGTGAGAGGAAGGTTTATCTGGGCTCAGGGTCTATGGTCACTCGACCCCACTGGTTTGAGGCTGTGATTTGTGGTGGAAGTATCTGCCTCACAGTGCCAGACAGTGAGTATGGGGAGGGCTGCAACCCAGCATCTCCTTCAAAGGCATGGTCCATGACCTAACTTCCCCCTCACTAAGCCCCACCTCTTAAAGATTCCACCACCTGCAAGCTGGCATCCAAACACATCAGCCTTTTAAAAGACAATTAACCCCATCTTTAAACCATAACAGTTTGTTCCATGTTGACATCATACACATCCTTGTAAATATTTTGTATTTTGTTCACAATTGCAGAGGGTCCCTAGTTCTTTGTGTTGATCTACAATAATTTACTTAACAAGTGCCTTGTGCACAAGCAGATTGAATACACACACACACACACACACACACACACACACACACACACACATTTTAAAACTAGCCATCTGCCAGAGAGAGACAGAGAGACAGAGAGAGACAGAGACAGATAGACAGAGAGAAAGAGACAGAGAGGCTGACAAAACAATCTCCAAGACGCAGGGCTGCTCAGAGACAGGCACTTGCCCAGCTCATAGGTTCGCCATTGTTTTAGCTGCATGTCTTTAATTATGAGTGACATTGAGCGTCTCCCCATATGTTTCTCATCTCTGGCTCCTTCCCTGGAATGACGTGGCTTTTCACATCATTTGCCCATTATTTTTTTTCCCTCTGTTGCATGATTGATATCTTTCTCACTGATTTGCAAGGGCTTATTATATATTAAGGAAATTAGCCCTTTTCTGTCACTTCCATTCTAAATATTTTTCCCGGAGTGTCATATGCCTTTTGATTTTGTTTAGATTTTTGTCGTAGTGAGGTTCGAATTTTGTTCTTGGATTCATCTGTCATATTGCGGCTTCAGTAACAAGCTCACTCCCGGGTTCTCTATCAGCCTCCATGTCCTCTTTGGCCACCACCCCCTCCCCCTTACTGTGTACATCTTTAGCTATCTTGATTTTGTTGTGATGTAAGGGAGTGAGTTAAAGTTTCAGTCTTATTCTTTTGAGCCTTCTTCCAATGCATTAGCTAGCTGTTGCCCAAACACCACTCCCTAACCCATCCTTTATTCTTCCCCTCATTAAAAAAGGCATGTTTATTGCTCACTAATTCTCATATGCATTCATATCTCTTATGCTTCTTTCCCCACTCGTTTCACTAAGTCGACCTGTCTGCTCCTTCTGCACCTGCTCCAGCCAAATTAATGATTACATAACCCAGCGTTCTCTCCCCTCTTCAGAACTTAGCCAACTACTTTCCTATCATTCCTATATGATCTTTGGTCTTGGGTGAAAATGAACTTCTTCGGAAAAATACTTGGCAAAGTTTTTTTTTTTTTTAATTTTTGAGGGTGGGGGAGGAAAACTATGATGAAATTTACAGATTTTCAAAAAGACAGTTTACAGCAGCGGTTCAGAGGCAAAAACGATTGTTACTCGTTCACTTATGATCTGTGCTGGTTGATTCTCAGACTTGACACAAACTCGAGTCACCAGGACGAGGGAGCATCTTCTGGGGACTCATTTCCATCAGATTGTGTGTGAGTCTGTACAGTATTTTATTGACTGATGTGTGAGGGAGGGTCCGGCCCACAGTAGGCAGTACCGTCTTAGGCAGGAGGTCCTGGGTTGTATAAGAAAGCAGGCTGAGCAAGCCACGAGGAGGAAGCCAGTGTGGAGCACCCCTTTGTGATCCTCAGTGTCTCCTTGCTTTCCCTCAGTGATGGACATTGGAAGATGAAACAAATCTTTACTTCCCCCTGGTGCTTTGATGAACACCGTCACGGTGTTCATCAAAGCACCAGAAACCAAGGTAACCCTAAATTCATTCTGTCTGTTTCTAGCCCCCCACCTCAACGCTACACTATAAATCAAATATTTCTTCTATTGCTCCATCCTAATTGGCTGTTTGCATAACCCTACAACCCTTTAATACAGTTCCTCATGTCGTGATAACTCCCAACCATCAAATTGTTTTCCTTGCTACTTCATAGCTGTAATTCATAACATGGCTACACTTATGAATTGTAATGTAAATACCTGGCATGCAGGATATCTGATATGCCACCCTGTGAAAAAGTTGTTCAACCCTCAAAGGGGTCAGGACTCAAAGGTTGAGGACCGCAGTTTTAACTAGTGGGTTTTTATACATTCACTTGATAATCACTCTCTGAATTTTCCTATCTTTTCCTTTTTTCCCCCTCCATTAGTTTTTCCTACGTATTTTGGGATGAAATAATATAATCTTCAAGTAATAATAATAATAATAATAACAACAACAATAATAATAATAATAACATTCCTTTTTACAAGCAAAGCTGGAATCCATTTTTCTTCCTCCTTCTCTACGGCAGTGACTAATATATTCCAGAAGATGCTTGGTAAGAGGGTGGTGGCGGGTCCCCGCTCTGATTCCAAGGCACATGATTTCAGCCTTCCCGCCTTAGCATCTGGCCATATGCGTGTGACAGAAATACCCTGCGAGGACTGTTTGGCTGATTGTTTATTTGTTTTAATCAGAGATTCATGTTTAAATTTATAAATGCCTCTTATGGAATTTGTGGAGATGATCAAATATTTTTCCTTGACATAATATTAAAATAGTGAATCATATTAATAGATGTTCTTATGTTAAAGAATCTCTTTATTTAAGGAATTCACTCTACTAATAGATTTTTCTTACATTAAAATATCTTTTTATTTAAAGAATTAACCCTACTTGATTAAGGTATTTTATTCAGTAGTGAAGATTGAACCTTGGGCCTCCTACTTGTTAGGAAAATGCTCTGCAAGAGCCAAGTGCCCAGCACACCACAGGGAAATTCTAGGCAAGCTCCTACTGAGCCACACCCCCAGCCCCTCACTGGGGGATTCTAGGCAGGGGCTCTACCACTGAGCCACACCCCCAGTCCCTCACTGGGGAATTCTAGGCAGGGGCTCTACTACTGAGTCACACCCCAGTCCCTCTCTGGGGGGTTCTAGTTCCATGTCCTTTTTTCTTTAAATTTGGAGACAGAACCAATGGATACATTGCCCCAATCTGACTTTGAACTCAGGCTATAGCCCAAACAGTCCTGAAATGTATGGCCATCCTACCTCAGCTTCTCACTACTTGGACCTGGACCACTAGTCCCAAGGCAGCCCTTCTATGCTGAGTATACTGTCACCTATCAACTTATTCTAGTATTAGCTAGGATTTATTCTATTTCTGCTCCACTGTTAGAAGCTTGGTTTTGAAACATCTCTGGCAGGTTTTGATATCAATGCTACTCCTTTAAAAGGTAGTTAGGGGATTTTTTCCCCCCACAAAACTCTTGAGCAGTCAAACAGAACTTGGATCACGTGTCTTTGGAAGGATTCATAGAATCGAGGTGTGGAAACGTGATGGTTGTCCTTGGTTAACCGTGCACTATGGAGGTTATACCTTGGTGCATTCTTCACTTAGCTTATCAGTGACTCTCACTCTTTTCTTCATGGTAATTGGCTAACTTAAAATCTCTCTGTGTCTCTGTCTCTGTCTCTGTCTCTGTCTCTCTCTCTCTCTCTCTGTCCCTTCCTCTCCACCACCACCCCACCCCGGCCCCCAGAGTCAATTTCTCTTTGGCAAAAAGGTATTCATTTAGTTCATTGAAAATTATTTACACACAATTAGACAACACATCCTCCTCTTAAACTTTTTATTTTATGTTTATGGGTGTTCTGCCTGCATGCATGCCTGTGCACAAGTGGCCAGAAGAAGGTGTCACATCCCCTGGGACTGGTGTTACAAGCAGTGGTGCACCACCATGTAGGCACTGGGAATCAAACCTGGGTCCTTTGCAAGAACAGAGCACTGAGCCATCCCTCCAGCCCTGCAATGCATTATACAGGGTTTTATCCATTTAATTCTCTCAGGTTTTGTGGGTCTATGCTGTCTTTTGTCTTTATCCAGGCAGCTCAGGATTTCTCAGCACCAGTGGCTAGGTCTTTGCTGGGGGAGGGGAAGCTTGTCCGGTGAAGTAGGTTTGTGTAACACAGTGCTCTCCAGACATGTCCGAGTGTCACCTTCAAAACATTTCTTCCAGCTGAAGGTCACTGACATGGCTATTTTGTTTTGCCTGTACACACACACACACAAAAGCAGAACTCATCTTTGATTACTCTGTCCCTGTACTGTGAACTCAGTACTTGGTTTGCTTGTTTTCTTCACTTGTTATTAAATTATCTAGATTTTGTTTTTGTTTTTTGTTTTGTTTTGTTTTGTTTTTCAAGACAAGG
The DNA here is from genome assembly GCF_000001635.26 of Mus musculus. Taxonomy (NCBI): domain Eukaryota; kingdom Metazoa; phylum Chordata; class Mammalia; order Rodentia; family Muridae; genus Mus; species Mus musculus. The sequence continues at coordinate 37,409,855 of NC_000073.6, read as the reverse complement.
TTTCTCTGGGGAGCTCTGGCTGTCCTGGAACTCTCTCTGTAGACCAGGCTGGCTTTGAACTCAGAAATTCACCTGCCTCTGCCTCCCAAGTGCTGGGATTAAAGGCACAAATAATATAGATGTTTAAACAGCATTTATCAATTTTATGTGTATGGTTGTCTTACCTGAATGCATGTTTGTGTACTGTGTGGATGAAGTCCCCACAGAGGCCAGAAGAGGGCATTGGTTGCCCTGGAGCTGGAGTTATAAGAGGGTTGCCAGCTTCTATGTGGGTGTGAGACTTGAACTGGGGTCCACTGAGCCTCTAATCTGTGTTTTAAAGCTAGTTATACCTATGTCTCTTTGATATACAGTTTTAAAAAAAACTAGGGATTCTGCAATTTCTCTTTAATTTCTACTTTATCTTGAATATTCTGATCTTTAAAATGTTCTAGATGTCCAGGTGTTTTGTTTCTTAATTTAGAAATTGGAACTGGGCTTCACATACACTCTCACACAGAGACCACGCCATTTAACTCTCTGAAGTAGGGTTATAAGCTGGGGTCCCTTATGCTCAAATTACAGTAGTTGTGTGTATATGTCCTTTGAGCATTCAGAAAGAGTGTTGGTTTTCTACTTCAGGAGCGCAGAACTTCTGTGTCGTCTCAACTGTGCACAGGTCCTCATACCCTCCCTCTGAGTTCTCTTTTCTTGAGTTAGAGTCCTTACAGCTTTGGTGCTTTGCTCTGTGGTTTTACGTTTGGGTGCTGTGCATCAGTCACTGAGTCAGGTTGAACTTAATTAGTGTGAAGTGAGTCTGATTTCATTGAAATTTATCTGATACAAATACCAAAATTTTATTTTATTTGCCTAAAGAAATATATATATACACACACACATATATACACATATATACATATATATACACATATATACACATATATACACATACATACACATACATACATATACATACATATACATATGCACATGCACATGCACATGCACATGCACATGCACATGCACATGCACATGCACATGCACATGCACATGCACATGCACATGCACATGCACATACACATACACATACACATACACATACACATACACATACACATACACATACACATACACATACACATACACATACATATACATATACATATACATATACATATACATATACATATACATAATGTATGTATGTATGTATGTATATATAAGATCACAGTTTAGGCATATCACAAAATGACTTATATGCATATATTACATTGACTACATATCCAGCAAATGCATGCTTTCTTTTCATGAGTAAGTGTATTAGTCATATTCTATCATTGTAACAAAACACCGGAGAGAGGTCAGTTAGGAATAGAAAAAGGTTACTTGGCTCACAGGTTTGGGGGCTCCAGTTCATGATCAGTTGGCCCATTGCTTTGAGCCTGTAACAAGACTGTATGGTGACATTCACCCTGACCAGGAATAAATAAAATAAAATAAAATAAAATAAAATAAAATAAAATAAAATAAAATAAAATAAAATAAAATAAAATAAAATAAAATAAAATAAAATGAGAGTAAGTCTAATATCCTCCAAAAGGCACACCCCCAAAAGACACGGAGACCTTCCATTGGCTCATACTGGGGACCAGGCCTTCCAAAGAGAGGTCTTTGTGGGAGCATTCAAGGTCCAAGCTATATGGATGAGAAAACCATACTCAGCTCTAGTTGGACGATTTTATGTTAAAATTCCTCTTACCATTTGTTTTAGTTATTTTTCCTGTTGGCGTGGTAAAATTTCCCGACAAAAGCCACTTCCCAATAAAAGGGTTGCTTTGGTGCAGAGCGTGAGGGTTTGAGCCTCTTCACCATAGAGGAGTCCTGGTGGCAAGAGCAGGTACCCAGAGACAGCCGATCACTGTGGTTTCAGACTGGAGCCCCAGGAGCCATGCTGTGCACACTGAGGGTGAGGGTGGGTAGTCCCAGCTCACTTTACCCAACTCTCCTAGCTCCCCTCAGGCTTGCCCAGAGACTAACTTGATCTAAATCCCCTTCACACAGATGCACCCAGAGGCCATCTCTTAAATGTCCCCAGGTCCTGACAAGTTGACAGTCAACACTAAGGATCCCGTGTTGCCATTTTTAAAAGCCACTTGCTACGTCTTCTGAGCTTCCTTCATCTGTATGTGCTTGAGTTTGTGCAGTAGCACTGAGAAGCTGTAGTGTCTCGTGACCACCGCTATACTTTAATAACACTCCCAAGCCTTCTGATGTATATGTGGGTTTTCATTAGTTCTCTAAACCCTCTGAGGGTCTCCCAAGTCTAGGTGAACTATCTCAACTAAAGATCATATTTCTTTATTTGAGGAGTGTGCTATTGCTCTCTTTCTCTCTCTCTCTCTCTCTCTCTCTCTCTCTCTCTCTCTCTCTCTCTCCCCCTCTCTCTCTCTGTGTGTGTGTGTGTGTGTGTGTGTGTGTGTGTGTGTGTGTGTGTGTGTGTGTTAAATACTGCTTTCATCAGAGACATGAACATGCCGGGAGATTTTTATCTAGCTCGTGTCTCTACTCTTACAGCTGTTTGCTTCAGTTTTTGATTTTTAAACTTTGTTTACTTTCTCAAGCCCGCCTGGTAGACCTCTTCTTAGCCTATCCATTTGACTCATTGTTTGTCTAATAGAGCTTTGAACTCGGCCATTCGATCATTGGTTTCCCTTCAGCATTGCTGCCTCAAAGATCTTGCGTTGGGCTGATTTGTAAGCAGTGCCATTATAGGACCTGTTCCTGTCTATGTTTGGCATTCTACACCCCCACCCTGATTTTGGTAGAACAATTATGATCTGTTGATTTTCTTTTTAAGCAATATTGGTACTTCATAACTGAATACTGTATCTACATCACTTTCACCAACTTTCTCTCCCCCACTCCAACTCTTCTGTGTCTCCCTTCATATGTGTGTGTGTGTGTGTGTGTGTGTGTGTGTGTGTGCATATACATGCATTTGTATATATGCATTTGTATATATGTATTTGTATATATGCATGTGTATATGTGTATATGTATATGTGTGTATGTGTGCATGCGCATGTCTATGTGTATGTGTATGGATATATGTATTCAGGACTGACCAATTGGGACTGGGTAAACTATCGGGAGCCTCACTCCTGGAAAATACTGAGTATCTCTCTCTTAGCCATCAGTCCCCTATTATTCTTCATGTAAGTGTGGGACCTTGTAAAACTTCCCTCCTCCATATTAGAACTTCAGCCAGTGTTGTCACTGTGTGTATCTTATCCAGGCAACCATATTGTTGCAATTCCATGAGTGCAGCTTCTGCCCATTGTGCATGCCCCACCCCTCTGCTGGTATGCACGAGGGAGTGGGGAGAGGGAACTACATCCATTGGTGAAGGCCACAACTCCCACCTACCCCTTACCTCCCCGGATGTCAGCTGTGCCCCTTTGTGAAGTTCCCGTGTTACCATTTTCTCTTTTATGATGCTTCCTATTTTCCACCTACCTTTAGTAAAGAGTAACTTGTAGACTTCATCCCAATATCAGATTCTGCTTCTGGAGGCCCTGGGACCCTTGTCTTTCTTGGTACCAAGTAGTATACCACAAATCCAACAGGAGCTAGCATCTGGTCTTTTCTAGGACCAAAGTATATGGCCTTTTATCCAGAGTTTGTCCCGTGGAAGGACGGAGCTCTGTGGGAAGAGATGGGCAGAGGCACCAGGCAACTATAGCAAGGGCTGAGGCTCACAGAATTACAGGGACACCTTCCATTACATACCCTCCCGAGACTCTCTGTGCTCTTTAGTGTCTCTTTCTTCTCTCATGGCATTTCCTACTTTCCAGCATATATGTGGTAAATTTATTCTTTCTACTTTTCTAGTCTGTAGCCATTACTCTTCAGGCAGAGGAATTTCATGAATGAAAAAAAATGTTTGCTTTGCTAGTTTGTATTTCTAGTAACTGGACCAGTTCTTGCAATACAGTAGGTGCTCAATAAATATCCGTTGAATGAATAGGTGCCTATGGGTGCCAGGCATGTGACACAAAGTTATGGCATGGAATTAGTATTTACACTGTATTTATATCATAGTGTCCCATTTTCTGTAGTTTTGTTTTCTGATGTTTTAGTTATCTGCAGTCAACTATGGCTCAAGAATATCAAATAAGGACTGGGGAGACGGCTCAGTGGTTAAGAGTGCTTGCTGCACTTTCAGAGGACCTGGGTTCAATTCCCAGTACCTGTATGGCAGCTCAAAATAATCTGTAATTCCACTTCTAGGGGATTTGGCATTTTCTTCTGCCTTGCATATTCAGCAGACATGTACATCATACACAGATGTACATACAGGCAAAACACCCACACACATAAAATAAAAATAAACAGAACCTGAAGAAAATATTCCATGAAAAACTCCAGAAATCAACGATGATTTTAGTCGTGCACCACTCTGAGTAGCCCAGAGTCCACCCTGAGCTGTCCACTCACTCCAGCGTGACTCATGCCTTTGTCCAGTGTTATTCATGCAGTGTATACTATCTCCCCATCAGTTGCTTGGGAGTTATCCTAGTTCTCAGTTTCAGAATGCCAGTGCAAGTGGGTGAACTTTCCATATCACTGGGCAAGCACCAATCATCCTGCACCATCTAGTCACTCGGGTACCATTCCATCCTACAACATCCTCAAAGAAAGAGAGGAGAGAACAGCGCAGCAGGATGGAGGGAGGGGCAGGCAGAGGAAAGGAGAGGGAGAGATTCTCAATAACCCTCATAGCAGAATATTGTAAAAACTATGATTTCATTGGTAGAAGTTATTCATCATACTCACACTCATTTCTTTTTTCTCTTCTCTTCTCTTCTCTTCTCTTCTCTTCTCTTCTCTTCTCTTCTCTTCTCTTCTCTTCTCTTCTCTTTTCTTTCCATTCCTTCTCTTTCCTTTCCTTTCCTTTCTTCCTTTCTCTCTCTTTCTTTCTTTCTTTCTTTCTTTCTTTCTTTCTTTCTTTCTTTCTTTCTTTCTTTCTTTCTTCCTTCCTTCCTTCCTTCCTCCCTCCCTCCCTCCCTCCCTCCCTTCCTTTCTTTCTTTTTCCTTTCTCTCTCTCTCTTTCTCTCTTTCTTTCTTTCTTTCTCTCTTTCTTTCTTTCTTTCTTTCTTTCTTTCTTTCTTTCTTTCTTTCTTTCTTTCTTTCTTTCTTTCTTTCGGATCATACTCATTTCTAAGTTATGCATCACACATGGGTATCTGAGATCTGTGAAGACTTTAGTAACATCTGTGGTTTGAGGGCATCCACTGGATTCTTGGAGGAGATAAATACTTTAAAAAAAAAGAAGAAGGCAAAAAGAAAGAGAAAAACATCAGCAGCAACAAACATCAACACTATTGGGGTAGATCTGAACAGTCTGCCAGCGACTGGTGCAGGCGACTAGTCAGCTGCAGTGTTTACATGGTCCAAGGACAGACATGGTGGAGGTGCCAGGGTGCTCTGCATTCTCCTGCCGTAGGCTCACGGTCCACTCTCGCTGCTAGGCAGACATGGCTTTTACCCTGCACTACTGTGCAGAGTCTAAATGTCACCCCCTGTGCACCAGTGGTGACTGCAGTGAGCTGTCGTGGTGAGCTGTCTAAAGGGGGTGTCAACTCATTGGACAGGGTATAATTTCCTTCAATGTGCTCTTGTCTTATTTTAGTTCAACATCATTCCCCAGTTGCAAACCTTTTGAATGACACACAGAATGCAAAACAACATAAAAGGTCCTCCCTCAGGCAGATTTGTGTCCAGGTAGATCTTTAATTATTCTTTTGAATCCTTATATTAATGTGCACACACACACACACACACACACACACACACACACACACACACACACACACACATACACACACACACACACACACAATTAAAGTCTGATGGAAAAGATTCATGTCATCTGTACTAGGGTTTTATTTCATATTTTGTGATAGCCTTTATATTTTTAGAAGCCGGGAACAAAAGGAAGGGCCTTCCTAATCAAGAGCATTCTTTAGATGCAGAACACCAGACAATATTTGCAATAAATAGGAAATAAATGGTCTCCTAGTCTTCTGAGGTGACATTTAGAATCTGGTGTTCAGCTGTAGGAAGTAATTTTAGTCAGATCTGAAGGAAAGCATGGAACATACTTTGGGGGTAGGCGAGGGGTGGGCGGATAAGAAGAGGAGCTCTTAGATTAAAAAAATAATATTTAAGTCTGTTCTGTCATCTAATTCCATTCTGAAATTAAGGACAGTTGCCAGTGTTTGTCAGATTGACATGTGGTAGGCCTTGAATATGTGTGTAATCTGTATTTGCCAATTATACTTCAACCAAGCTGGATGAAAGATTTTTAATAAGAATAACAATAATAAGAGTTTAATTTATTTTTTGAAAATTTTATAAGTGAGTATTTTATATCTTTATATCATTCCCCCATTCCCTTCTCTCTGGTCTCTCTCATGTCCCTCCCACCTCTTTTCAGACTCATGGCCCCCCATCTTTAAATATAATCGCTATACGCACATATATATGTGTTTATATAACTTTATTAGTACAACCTTCTGGGTTCACTTAGTGTTGCTGATACATGTTTAGGGATGGTTGCTTGGGTCTGGCTAAGCAACCAGGCTCTTGTCCCTGGAGGAGACTGATCCCTCCTCTTAGACACCATCAGTTGTCTGTAGTTCAAAGGGCAAAGCCCCATGAGACCCCCCCCATCCATGTCGGAATACCATTCTTTGGGTCTTGTTTAGGCAACTACATTGTTGAGGTTTCCTGGGCTCAGCTTCCCTATCATATAGAAGATCCTGTCTCCTCGCAGACGTCCCGTCCTAGTCCTCTGGCCCTTACAGTCTTTCTACCCCCCTGTTCCAGGGGGTTCCATAAGCCTTATGTGTGGCTCTGTTCACTGACCACATGGATGTCACAGCTAGCTCTCTCCCATTGTACCAAGCCCTGGCATGCTTCATGCAGCTTTGCCCCTGATGGTGCTGGGTTTTGTTGCTGCTGCTGTGTCGTGTCATAGCTCTATCAGCCTAGGCTGGGCACCCCTCCGTCAGCTGGTCTCTCCATTTTGTCCAGTTGTGGCTTTCTGTGATGCTCTTCATCTTCTGCAAAATGAAGCTTCACTGGTAAGGGGTGAGAGCTGCTATATGACCCAGATAATGCTATTTATACCAAGAATGAAGCAACTTGATAGTATTTAAAATATTGAAGTTTTTAAAATATTATTTCTATTTAATGCATAAAATTTTATATATTTTGGAACATCATGCCATGCTTCCACAACTGTACATGTATGATATTCAAATCAGGATGCCCACCTTCTTAAATAATGTGTGTGTGTGTGTGTGTGTGTGTGTGTGTGTTAAACACTCACAGATTGTACAATGAACCTTGAAATGCTGTGTTCCAGGACTTATTGTCACACATACCCATAATTCCACAGGTACCCACCTACCGCTACCATCTCTTTCTCCCCTCCTATCCCCAGAGTCTGATAAGACCATTCTACTGTCCATCCCCATGGCTGGAATATTCCCCTGGCACCCCACAACCCCCACCTCCCTCAACAGCAGTGGAGGTATCTTCTGCAGATGATTATGGACAATCTGACAGCCTTTCGATGGGTGCTGACCTCTGTCATCACGCTTGAGGTCAGACTCCAGAAAGGGGCTGCTGCCTCTCTGTACCATAAGAAGGTTACAAAGTCCAGACTTCATGGGGCTCAGAGGCTGAAGTAAATTGTCTCCTCTGCACCCATGAAACAGTAGTTTGCTAGTCGGTAGCATGCGCCTGCAATTCCTGCATGAAAATGGGTCATGGCCAATGAGAGTGAAATGCGTGGTCCATTCAACACTTGGTCAGCAGTGATGATGCTATTTGAGGAGATTTGGGGGGTGTGGTCTTGTTGTAGAAGGGTGTCACTCGAGTCAGGCTTTGAGGGGTTCATTTGAGCCTTTCCCAGTTGCTCTCTTTGCCTGTGGCTCAAGCTGTGAGTGAGCCCTCGGCGTCCTGCTCCAGCCACTGTGCCAACTCCTGGCTGCTTGTCTCTGGGCTCATACCCCTCTAAACCTATAAGCCAAGATAAAAACCTTTCTTCTATAACTTGCCATGGTTGTAGAGATTCATTACAGCAACAGAAAAGTGGATAAGACAATTTGGGGGATGGAGGCTAGAGGATTTTGAGTTCCAGGCGACTTGGGCAGGCTACAGAGCAAGTCCTTATCTCAAGAAAAGGAAGGGAGGAAGGGGAAGAAGGGAGGGAGGGAAGAGGGAAGGGAGAGATGAGAGGGAGGGAGGGAGGGAGGAAGAGAGGGGAGGAAATGTAAGCCGAAGAGTGTTCCTATTTTTTACTGATTTACTTGATTATTTACTGATTTACTTTTATTATGTGTGTGTGCTGATGTGGTGTGTGGATATAGACACATGAGTGCAGGTGCCCATGGAACCCAGAGGCGTCATATCCCTAGGATCTGGAATTTTAGGGAGTCGTGTGTCCCTGGCCTGGGTGCTCAAAACCCAACTCAGATCCTCTGCAAGTTTAGTAAGTGTTCTTAAGCACCAGGGCATCTTTCCAGCTCTGTTTCATTGTTTCTAAAAAACCATGCAGAGCTGCAAATCTAAAACAGTGTTATCTTACCACCACCACCACCACCACCACCACCACCACCACCACCACCACCACCACCACCACAATAAAGTTTGTCTTAAACACAACAGAGTGTGATGCTATGACAGACACAGAGCTGGGGTAGAAGACTTCTGGCCATGGGACCTGAGGCTTTCGGGCAGAGCAGTGCCCCCCACAGATGGAGTGTACATTTGACTAGGAGGTTTCACCATAGCCCCTGGGGATTGGGACCTTCTGAGCACCACCCAAGACCCATGTTCCTTTGTCTTCCTCTTTAATTCAGACCCTTTTCCTCTCTGGAGTCCCGCTTGATTCATTTGCATTTTAACCACAGCACATCGAACCAGTTCCCTAGGTAGAGTTCAGTGCCCTTCAATTCATAGGCACACTCCTTGAACCAGCAGATTAAAGAACGGCTTGCACAGTTGAACAGAAACCTGTAGCAATCAAAGCTGGCTCACCATGAACTCCCTGGCCTGGGCCTGAAGCATCCATTTCTCCCGCTGATGTGAGCCCGAGCTTCAGTTTTTCCCATTGCTTTTCAACTGGCCCTCAGGCAGGTGGGAAGAATAGGTTCCCTGTTATTTATTTGGGTGTTTTGGGCAATTTGCTGTATATAAAAAGCTATAAGTATAGAAACAGCTGTACCTGCCCAAAGAAGGGGCTCGTAATGCAGCCTTAAGTGCCGGTCAGCAGGTACAAACCTCAGGGACATCAGCAAAGTCCAAGCTAAGCTCTGGCTTAGGAACCAGTGGTGTTCTGAGAGGACAATGGCCGCTGGATGGTTGGGGCAGCCTAATGCCCTAGGTTCCCTGTCCCCATTACTGCCGTGGACTCTTGGCTTCTGGTCTCCAGTAGGTCAGAAGGGCTGCTTTGTATTGGTTGTTAGAAATCGTAAGATACAGCGCCTTGTTTGCTAGAAAAGTGTAAAAGGCAGGCCCACACTCACACCCTTTAAAGTCCTTTTTTGTTTAAAAAAATAGTCCCTGTAGCCAAAGGCTTTGGGGTTGTGGATGGGGCAGCAGTGTGTGTGATGCTTTATATCTCTGTCCTTTCCAGCTACTTAAGGAGGTGTTATATGAATGCAGTACATCCTGCAGCAACCTGGCTTCAAGCTAGGTTGACCTGAGTTTGTGGCCCAATCACTATCGGGCATCACCAGGGTGAAAGAGGCTACATGTCTTGGGTAGCAAGGGAGGCTGCTGGCCTCTAATGACTTTCATTAGCCTCCAAGGTCCTGAGGCTCCTAGCACCTCCCTGAGTCCCTAGACAGCCAGAGCAGGAGCCCCAGACAGCCATGACACTTCATTTAGCCTGCATCCTTCATTCCCCTGACCACAGGAACTCTGAACCACCGTGACCTCAGGTAGAAAGCTGATAGTGTCTTTCTTGCCCCCATATCCTCACATCTGTACGCTGCTTTCAGAGTGAGTCTGGAGACTGTCTTCAATACTTTCTCCTCATCTCTCCAGACCAAGTGCACTGAGACCTGATGAACCGCCGCCCCTCCCCCTCCGCCCCCGTTTACACTACTAATAGTCTTCCTGTTGGCCTTGTCCTCCGCTGCAGAGCCTGTCCTCGGCTCTGCTCAATGTTTCTCTCCATGTCTTGCCTGACATTGCTAGGGAAGTTCAGATTCCTGGGGGTTCCTCTTGCCACAGGCTGACCCACCTGTGCACCTCTAACTTGACACTTGACTGTGACAGAACTTGACCCTGCCCATACTGGCTCTCTGGGTAAAAGCTGTCACGCTCCTGTCTCAAAGCCACAATATTGCCCATGTCCTCTGTCCCCCTGCAGGGCATTCACCCACTAAATGGCACGGTAAATATGGCTCCTCACCTTTCGCAGGTCTTTTTTATCTATAATATCCCAGAGCATCCTTCCCTGGGTATCCCTCCCCCATTTAAGGCTCCAACAATTCTCATTCTAGATTTCTCCCCAGTCTGTCTCCAGGGTGTGTCACCATCTGCTACTCCAGCATCCTCTGCATAGATAAAGGGTTTGGCTACTTATCCGGTTAGTCAAACTCCAGCACTTCGTGGGTGCTTGGTGTTGGCAAGGTCTTTAAAATATATCAAATGAATGAGTGGCTAGATGGATGGATGAATGAATGAATGAATGAATGAATGAATGAATGAGTGAGTGAAAATTTCCTCTGTGTTTTATGGGTTAGAGAGGTTGTGTGCCTTATGAGACAAGGTTCTGAAGTGAGCCTGTCTCACTATGACTTTATTCTATTAGTTCATTTTTGTGTGGCAATAACAAAACACCCGAGGATGGTTAATTTATAAAGTGAAGGGGGTTACTTAACTCATGAGACTCATATATGGAAGGGTAAAACAATATGGTACCCTGGTTAGGGATCTCTGGCTTTATCACAGCTTCATGTAGTAGTGACGAAAGCCACCTTTGGGGTGGCCTTGCTTTATCACAACCTGTCCTTCATACAGCAAATACACTCCTATGAGATCTGGTCTACTCCAAGAGACCTACATTAATCCATTCTTCAGGATGGGGCCCTCATGACCTAATTACTGTCCACTAAGCCTGTCCCAATCCTATTGTTACAGGGAACAATCCTCAAACACACGAACCTTTGGGGGGAAAAGCCCTTTGCAACACTTAGCAACTACTGTATAAACCCTCTCTCCTGCTTTGTAAAACTCAGCCTAGAAGCTAGCTGGAGATTCCATGGTGTGCGTGGTACTCTGAGATCTAGATTGACATACAAGTAGGTCTCTAAGTTCAGTCATTCTGTGAGAATTCTTGGTGTTCTTAGTTGGCCCCTCCCCTTTCCGCCCGTCCTAACATCTAGGCCCATTAGTCATTCTAGACTCTTCTTTCTCATTGTGGGTCCTGCTAATAGAGCCCGGGTCCTGCCATGAGCCTTGGTCCTCCTCACATGGCCGTAGGTGATCCTTCCGGGCTTGAGGAAGCGCTCAGCAAGGAGAGTAAGGACTTCCTAGGAGGGATCCGTTTTAGATGTACTTTAAGTTTTATATGTGTAGGGCGGTTGTGCCTGGGAGTGCGGTATGCACAGAGGCTGGCAGAGGCTGATCTCTTGGAGCTGGAGTCATGGGTAGTTGGAAGCCACCCGCCATGGGTGATGAGAACTGAGCTTGGCTCCTTGGCAACAGCACTACGTGTGCTTAATGAATCACTGGACCATGTATCCAGCCTTGGGAATATTTAAAAAAAAATGTCACATAGGTTTTCAGATTCCTTCCTATGTATGATGGGTCATGAAGGTTTTTGCTTGTTTGGTTGGTTGATTTTTTTTTTTTTTTTGGATGTTAGAGGAAAGAATTAAAAAACCATATTTCCTGTAAGATGGCTATTGTTCTTTACACAATTGCTCAATTTAAACATGCCTACATTAAATATGTCTAAGGTTTGGTGACCTTGGGCATGTTAAAGAGAAAAGCTGGTTGGAGTGTGGCTACCTAGGTTTAGGGGATGGCAGCCATGGATAGCACTATGGTCTGAGGCCTCTGACTGAGGTCCCAGCTCGGGTTCCAGAGAAGCACAGATGTCTGAGTCGAGGTGAGCTTTGTAAATCACACCACGGTGGGCATAAACTCAGGGCTCCTCTCTGGCCTCATCCACCCACCATGGAGTCCCACCATGGAGCCGTTATTCACTTGCCTGATACGTGAGCAGGAAGCATTTGATCTGCAACCCCCTGCTTGCGATACCTTCTCTCCAGAAAGGTCTGAGGTAAGCATCGGCCCCATTATGTGAAAATCAGGAGAAGACGGTTAAGTTCTCCTACAGACCATGGCAAAACGCCAGAGGCCACCATTCAGGAAATGCTTCTCTCTGTGACAGGAATCATGTAGAAACTTGGTATGGTTTAACTATCTTGATCTTCATAAGCATTGGGTGGGATTAGAACCTGTGTACCCAGTCCAGTCGAGGTCATACAGCTGAAGGGTGTGTTCTCCCCAGTGTGACTCATTCAGGAAGCATTCTGTACACCATCTGTACCCCAAGTCAGCTCAGATAGCCCCTAGGCAGAAATAACACCACGGAGTGACTGGACCTCCGGTGCTGGGACTGACATGGGCAGGGAATACCACAGCATTTGTGGGGCTTGAAGTTAAAGCTAGAGACAGAAAAAGGCCTCCTGGCTTGTTCAACATTCTGCCTTAGGATCTCTCTCTCTCTCTCTCTCTCTCTCTCTCTCTCTCTCTCTCTCTCTCTCTCTCTCTCTCTCTTTCTCTCTCTCTCTCTCTCTCTCTCTGTCTCCCTCTCTCTCTCCCTCTTCCTCTCCCTCCCTCTCTCTCTCTCTCTCTCTCTCTCTCAATGGCAGCTACATGAAGGAATCAAAAGAATGGCAGTGGCTAAGACATTTCCAATTTTTTTTCCTTCATATTGGCAAGAGGTTACATCACAAGTTCAATGCTAATTATAGCTATTAACCAAGGAAAACATATTATATGAAAGGAAGAAAATTTGATTTAAAAAAAAAAAAGAATCCACAAAACACTGCCTGCTCTTTTTTGCCGCTTGGTCCAGTCTGTCTCCATGGAAGGGAGAGGGGCAGGAGATGTCGCTGGCTGGAGCAGGGTGATAAATAACTCAAAGGTGTCAGACAGACGAAAGAATTATGCCTGTCTGACCTATGAGGGGATAAATCCCCAGCCTCCGCTTATGGCCAGGAGATGTGACTTTAAATGCCATAAAAATTTAGCATTTCCCCCTTCCTAATTGTCTTCTATAATTTTGCCAGATTTATTAAAACAAGATTTGGGGGGGGGGTATTTTTTTTCCTTCTATTCACTGGTAGAATGTGCTCTTTAGTATCATTTTACATAATTTAATACAATTTGTTCCATCCATTGATTTTCATGGGGATACAAGCTGTTCGCTTGTGCAAAAGCTGGCATAGGCATAAGAGCTGGCATCAAGGCACCTCCAGGAGCCCGACGCTGCAAAGTTCTGGGGGGGGGGGCGCTTCGGCCATTTTGAAGCAGATTCCGTGGAGCTATGATTTTGTTTTTTCCAGGCTTGCTTCTGTCCCCTAATGGAGATGCAGGAAGGGGACCCTGGGCCACACCACAGCTGAGCTCGAGAGGGGACTTGAGTCCCCCCTCCAAGTGACGTGAGAGACGCTCTCCCCCAAATGTGCAGCCTGATGGAGAAACACAGGTGTTTCTTAATTACTTGTGCAGAAGGGAAGTGAGTGCTGAGAGGATGTGTTGCAGGGGTGACCGAGCCAGACTGGGGCGTCCAGCCAGCAACAGCCACACTCTGATACAGGGAGGCACTCACCTTCAGCACCCCGTCTCCGACACCCATCATGTTTATTAGATTGGAGAAGTGTGCATTTTAAGGCTCAGCCAAACCCATGGAAAGAGATGGACACACAGCAATCAGAAGATATCGATGAAGTCTTGGGGGTCCCATCCTGGTGAGGCTCAGCCACAAGGGGTTTCCCATTAGTTGCCTCCGGATACAACTCCCACTGGGCTCCTCTGACTGGTCTGTATTTTGAAGGGGAGGCTGTTATTTCTCAACCCTAGGTGTGAGGCAGGAGGATGAGGTCCCAGTTGTGCCTTTATTGTACCGGTTGCCCTTGGTCCCGATGCCCTATCTCTTGGGACTGCAGTGCCTCTTCCATATGTTCTCTTAATCCCTCTGTATACTGTAGACATAGGGATTCAGTGGGATTGAGTGGTCGCAGGTAGAGATAATGTTCTTCCTCTTTGCTCTCTCTGACATTGCCCTGCCTCTGGCAGTGACCCGAAGTAGGCATGTGTCCTGTCTCCTGTGGAGAGCATGGCCTCTCTGTTCAGCCCTGACCCATGCATGGTGTTAGGAGACAGGCTCAGCACCGACGTGCCTGGGTATTCTAAGCATGCGGTGGCCTTTGCTCCTGGTGTTCTGAGTACCGATCACATGGCACTCCAGGACCAGTATTACCCTGCCTGCTTCGGTTTCCTGTGGCCAGAGCTCAGGGACAGGGCTTGTCATGTCACACCAGTTGACAGAGTTACAGCCCCTCCCGGGTGGACTCTCTCTGCATGAGGGTGCCCCAAACAGTGATGAACCATCCCCTTCCCTGCACCCCTAGGGGACAGCTAAGTAGGCCAAATGAAAGGATCTGAGCTGGCCGCTGGCCAGGGCACAGGGCTAATCCTTGCCTCTGTGGAAGAGCCTGGGGCTGGAGGCTCTGCCACCAGTCAAAGCCGCCTGCTACAGTGCTGGCCTGGCAGCCCTGTCACCACCCTTGAGACCTTGTAGACCTCCCACTTGCCTCTTCAGTTCCCTGAATTCTGATTGTGGGCAGGGACACAAAGTTGCCTCCATGTTTGTCCAGGAAGACAGAGAAGAGGACACAGAACACCTTGGCACTCCATTCTACGTCAGAACACATTGTGCCTGTTGGATGGGTGTTATCGGAGAAAGAAGAGGCTGTGTATGGCGATTCAGTCTTGTTTGTTCAGATAGAACACGGTGGGGAAAGGGTGACAGCCCTGGTGGGTGCTTGTACTGACTTTGGCCCTGGGTCAAACCCTGAATCCAGTCTTAACATGTCTGCCCTGCATATGGAAGGTGTGGTGAGTGGGGCTGTCACTGAGCATCCAATGTCGCATGCTGGCTATGTACTTGACAGCCCATTTGCCTTTCACCAGTCTTACTGGCTATGCATGTGACAGCCCATTTGACTTTCACTCGCTTCTACTAGTCCTATGGAGTGTCTCCATTTCATCAAGGAAGAAGTGAGGCTCAAAGTAGTCAGGCAGTTTGTCCCAGGTTGCAGAGTCAGTGAGTGGCCATCATGAGAGGACACTGGGTTCCCCAGCCTCTCATGACTTGCTCCTCTGCATCTGGGAGTCTCTCTGCTCACTGTATTGGTATTCCTGGGCCATGCTTCTCACACATCCAGCATGGTGTACAGTCCTCACCTGGCAGAAGGAAAGCCAAGATGAAGGAGAGCGAGGAGCCCTCACTGGCACACCAGTTCCGTTGTGCCACAACAAGATGGAGCTGAACAACCCCCAAACATCCAAGAACATCAGTTAGTGCAGTGTGCAGGCTCTGCACCCTGGTGTCTGTGTGGAGAGAGCATCCATGCTGAAGACAAGGCTAGCTCAGGCTAGAGGCCACAGCGGGTGTGAACTGGGGAAACAGAGGCTCCTGGGTAGAGTCAGGTTGTGATAAGATTAGCTGTGGAGGCTGAGAGGACCTGGAGCACCAGCAGCCATCCGTTGTACTTCAGCGGGGTTGCACGGGCAGGGAGAGCCTGAAATGGGCCTCCCTCATGTACTCACTCACCCATTCATTGATTCACTGCACACATTGTGTAGCTCAGACACTTGCTGAGATTGAGATATGGGAGGGACACATCAGTTGAGAAAAACAACCCATGCCTGTTCTCAAGAAGATGCTGTGTGTGTGTGTGTGTGTGTGTGTGTGTGTGTGTGTGTGTGCGCGCGCGCGCGCATGCATGCGTGCGTGCATATGTCTGTGTGTGCATGTGTATATGTTTGTGTGTGCATGTATGTGTGTATATATATGTGTGTCTATGTGTGTGTATCTGTATGTGTGTCTATGTATGTGGGTCTATATGTGTATCTATGTGTGTGTGCATGTATGTATATGTGTATATGTCTATGTGTGTCTACATGTGTGTATGTGTGTGTACGTGTGCGCGTGTGTGTATATGTGTGTGTGTCTGTATGTGTATCTATGTGTGTGTCTGTATGTATGTGTGCACATGCACTCACAAGTACCTGTTACTGTGTGCCTGTTCTTACATTTGCATAGTCATCTGTGCCTGGGCATGCAAGGACTTGGATTTTCTGGAAGAGAAAGTAGACTCTGGGCAGGAACAAGACCAGGCTGAGCCTCCTTTCAGCCCTGGCCCATAGACCCTGCCAGCAGCTTCTGCTGCGAGAGGAGCTTTGAAAAATCCTCGTTTCTCCAGAAAGCCCTGCTTGGCACAGTCTGCGCCCCTTCTGCCAGCTCTTCTTTCCCAGGAGCTGTTCCCACCTTGCAGGCAGGGGCTAGGTCATTGTCAGGACTCATAGCTCCCAGGGTCAAGGTGAACTGAGAGAAGCAGCTACCCAGGCTTGCAGGTGAGGCCAGGCTGGGCATCACAAGAAAGCTCCTTTTTTTGTTTTTTTAATTGCTCACCCAGTCACTTCCTGAAAAATTAATTTGCAAATGAATCCTATTTATTGAGACCTTCTGGATTGGATAACAGATGCAGCCTGGCCTGTTCCAGAAGACCATCCAGAAAAGAGATCCTACTGCAGTCAGTGGACAAAAGGATGCTTGCTGGCCAAGCCCACTGCCCTGTCTGAGCTCCACATTCAAGGTGGGCATGCGTAGATTTGGAAGGCTCCCCAGAATTGGGGCTCCAGTCTGCAAGGCGCCTGGAGAACACGCTGAGCTGGGCGCTCCTGGCCGGTTCTCTGGATTGGTTATCCTGTAGTCCTCAGAAACAACCAGAAGCCGGCTCCCCTCCCTGGCCATCTGCTTGAAGCATCTGGTAATCAGGTGCAAGCCCCACACCGGAGCATTGAAGCTGAAATGTGCAGTCACCTTGCCACCCACACTGGCTTTTGTTCCTGCGCCAGGCTGCCCCTCTTTGTGTCAGGGAGAATGGTTTGGGGTTGGAAATTGAACTATTGACACCAAGACTTCAACACTTCAACGTAGCTCATTGAGATCCCGGAGCTGGCGTGTTCTCTAGATCCTCCCACTCGGGTCTTTGGACTTGTGTAGAGGAAAAAGCCTAGGCTTTCAGGAGTGTGAGAGAAGAACGTTCTCTTTAGCTTGCTGAGTAAAGTAGATACTGATATCTGAATCCTGATATGCCGGGAAAAAGCAAACCAACCAACCAACCACCACCACCAAAACCCTATGTCTGCGTTATGTCTCCACTTTAATATCAAAAGTGGGCATGCTTCCAATGTCCATGTGGTCCACAGTGACCAAGGGTAAATTTGAGGGACCACCAAAACATGCGGCAGGTGGGGCTGGGGGGCTGGGGAATCTGTTAGCAAGACTGCTTGCATCTCTCATTCCGAAACAAGTGTTTGGAAGGCAATGTGGGTGTTGGTAATATTACAAATATCCTTTGCTTTAGCTTGCATGCACATAGGAAGGCACCCATGAGTTAATACAGGGTGGTTCTGTATTCTACTACCTGAAGCACTGGAGTCTCAGCCCACACATGAAGACTGATTACATGAAGAGGGGCTTTTGCTAGCCATTAATTCTTATAGACATGACCACGTGTGCTACTTCTAAATAGCTGGTGTCGAGGGAGCCTGTCATCCAGGAAACTTGAGCCCATGGCCACCGCACGTACAGGTCTCTCTCTCACGAAGACCAGTAGATGGCCATGCGGGGCTATTAAGCTGTGGCTAACTGCTTGTTGGAATTGGTTTCATATGTGTTTGCCCTCCTTAATTGTCAGTGTGATCTTAAAGAAGCATGTGAGGTCCTACTGTGTGTAGGGAATGCTCCTCCTCTCTGTCTTTCTGGATGTATTGTGGGAAGGACACATGATGAAATACATAGAGACTGTTCTATAAAAAGCGGAAGTCCTGCCCATGCCCAGTAGATGTGTATTCATCTCTTACAGAAAGTCTAGCCCATCATGACAGTAGGTTGGATGTGGCAGAAGTTACTGCCTGTTGAGATTAGTGATGGGTTTTGGAAAATGCAAATAAATAAGTCAGAGAGACTCAAATGGACTTGATCAGCTCCTCTTAAGATAATTTTCAAGTGGGATTTTTGTGGTTTTATTTGTCTGTTGTTTGCTTGTTTATCTTGTGTTTTTTAGGCAGGTTATGCCTATGTTGGCTTCTAACTTGTGATTCCTCGACCTCCACCTCCATAGCCTGTGCTAGGATTATAGGCCTGCATCACCACCATATCTCCTTGCTCAAGGAGTCTTCTTCAAATGATAGAATCCGTGGGTGTGGGGAGTTCAGAGGAGGGTTCTGGGTGTGAAGAAGGCTTAAAGACTTCAGTTCCTAGGTGGTCCTCCACCTAATCTCCTGCTGGTAGTCTGTCTGCCACTCATTTATCCCCAAACCCTTTGCAGCAAGACAGCCAAAGAGGACAACAGTGGCTATAAATGTTGGGATCTCGCAGCTCCCACAATGGATTTCTGCTTCTTTAGTGAGGAAGAAATACTACCACCCCATCTTCTGTCTCTAATACTAGAATGAAGGATGCTGAGGTCACTCAGAAGTATAGAAGCTTGTATTCGTTTAGACATGATCTAGCTTTTAAATGTTTCCATGTGACTTCTCCAGTATATCACCATTAGATTTTAAACACGCCCCACAAGGATCTTTGATTTTGCAGATGTAATCTCTTCTCTCCTTTTAACCACACAGACATCTAACACATGGTGCTGTTCCCTTCAATGAAGAATTGCCTGTCCAGAGTCTATGCCCTAAATTGACACTCCCCATCCCTACTCACACCAGGCTCCCTCTCTCAGCAGCTTGGGTACAGGACGGTGGTATTTCTTGTACCGAAGTGCTAGCTTGGCAAGGCCTTCTCTACTGGCACTCAAACCCCAATGTCTTCCTCTCTCTACTCTTGGTTAAGCATAAAGACAAGGTCCCTTTGGCTTAAGGCAAGACGCTGGCTTTCTCTGATGGTTGTGCCGTAAGTTAGCAGAAGTTTGACAGTCATTTAATTTTCATTGACAAATGCTGTCATAATATTGAGGAAAAAGTGAGATGTTATATCAACAGTAGTGGTCGACGCTCAGCCAGTCATATGGACCGGGCGAACGCCATATGCTTCCTCCAAACTCTCTTTGGAAAGCTCTGGCTAAGAGCTTGACAAGCTTAAGATACCAGTCAGGGAAAATGGTTACTCTTGAGAGGGAAGCATTCAAACCATGTTTCTGGTTACCCTAATCCCTTAGGAAAAAAATAACAAGAAGACCATTTCTCAGGTCTCAGTAATAGACCATCATCTCCCTGTTCAGAGCCACCCTTTAAGGTCTCAATCGAAGTCATCTGCAACAGAGAGTGTGTCACACACCAAAGCCAGCGGCAGCCATGCAGATGCCTGCTGACAGGCCATCCTATCACCAAAGGTGTGGAGATGGTAAAACACCGCCAGCTTCCTGATACTCTGTTTGTTCCTGCCTTGGTGGCTCTGGACAGCCAACGTCAGCAGATGTTGAATTCACACATATACTAGGAGCCAGAGCATTGGTTCATGCTCATGTCATGCACTCAGATGACCCACCCAGAGAGGGATAAGATTTCTAGCTCATAGATGGAACTTGTGGTGCCATTTATCCAACACCCAGGCTGTGCCAATCCAAACCATGAGCAGACTAGATCCATCTGTGTACCTGGCCACACAGGTGTCTGGCTAACCCCTTAGCCAGAAATCTTGGCTGGATGCTTCTACCTAGTAATGGGCAAGGCAGTCTTAATTTGCTATTTTTTTCTAGCGTTAGGCTTATTTTAATTCTGTTACTATACATAGAAAAGGGAATTGATGAGTAAAGTTACAGTCTGGGAGAAAAATCTGTGTGTCTGTGTGTGTGCTTGTATGTGTCTGAGGGCGTGTTTAGGGACCCACCATCCCTGTGCATATTCAGCTGGTGTCCTGGCTCGGCTTGCCAAATATTCGGGGACCTTCCATTCTCTGAAGGATTCCCACCCCAAACAATGCTAAGTAAAGAAACAGGCATATGGCGTGTATTGGAGACGGCTCGGCACTGGCAGGGGGAGCCTCCATAGCGGCGAACAGGTATCTGGAAGAGACGACAGTCCCATCCCGTTCCTTTTGGAACTCACCAAGTATTTAGGTTTTTGTCATTGCTATTGTTGTAGCTTTGCACTTATTATTGTCTTAACAAAGAGAGGGAGGGCGTGCAGTTCTCAGAACTGGGCATGGGCACAACAACGCTCCAAGATGGCTCCCTGCCTGCACCAGGAGCTGTCCTTCTTGCAAGGGACTCTTGCTCTCTGGTTCCCCCCAAGGGGGTGGCTTCTCAGTGACACAGGGCCCTCCGGCCAGGAGGAAAGAGCACCTGATGGGCACAGAGGCATTATATTAGTGCAGATGGTTCTCTAAGGGCAAGGAGAGCTCCAGTGTAGCTGGGGGGTGTCCTTGGTCTCCAAAGCAAGTGCTGACTTTAAAAATGCAGGGCAGATTGGAGGAGCAGCTGCCCTCCTTGCGGATGGCATCCGTTGGTGGCTGTGGAGAGACGACTTCCGGACTGCCTCCCATTACCGTTTCATTACACGACAGCAGATCTTTGCACGGATCCATACGCTGCCTCTTGGATAGGGTTTCTAAACACAGCAGGACACTGTGGGAAGACAGAGCATACCTCCTCCTCTGCCTGCTGGAAACCCAGCTTCCTGCCATGTGGCGCTTTGAAACCGGTGGCTGCAATCTCTTCTCTGGCTACCCCAGGTGATGAGTGCAGCCCTTCTGTGGGCCACTACAGTACTGTCTGTCCAGGATGCCCCAGGCTGCAGCACTTTCTAGAAGGGTCTCTGGAGAAAAAAAAGATCTCACTTAAGCTCCGTGGTCTGCCTTGTGTACATCTGGCCATTGGATTCTTGTCGGGGTCAGCAGGTTAATCAGCAGCAGTGATGGCCAACTACAAGGGCTTCTTATGTGCACCCAGCCACCAGCATCTTAGTGATAAAGGGAACAGAAGAATTTGGGTTGGATAAAGAAGATGGCAGGGTTGTTACTCCCGACACACCAGTGCACTGGGGAATACATACTTGTCCCTCTCCAGACTAGCATCACAGGGCCTCTTTCTCCTTGTGACAAAGTGAAGGGACCCAAGTGCATGGCTTGACAAAGGACGAGGTCTCTTCTTATTCTTCGAGCAAAGAGCTTTGCTCCTCTGCTAGAGCCTTAATAACTATTAAGAACTGCATTGCGTGCTTTGTCGTCATTTTTCCTTGAAGGCAAAGGTCTACAGGTGTGGAACATGAGCCTCTGTCTGCCACTGGAAATGTCTCTACCCCTGTAGAGCGAGGCCTAGAAGATCAGCCCCACCCAATACTTCTCAGTGACTTACATGCCTTTGATTCACAAGACCATTCTGTCTGGCTCATAGACGCGCCGGTCCATGTAAACGGTCAAAACGCCAAACCTGCATGAACTAGAAATGAGTCTTCCAGAGCCAGTTGGCTTGCTTCGGGCAGGAGCCAGGTTGGACTGCTTCCAGCAGGAGCAGACATAGTCAGTACTTTCTCTCTCCCTTCTCCATCATCTTTGCTTTCTTCCTGGGACCCCTGGGCCTAGACATACAGCCTACCATGGTTCTGTTCCCCTCGGCTGGGTGCAGAGGACTGCCCCTCTCTTTCCAGAACTCTTATCATCCATGGTTTGAGATGTTCTCTGTAATTTCATTACAAGGCTTTAAGAGTGGGATCCCTCCCACAGTGGCCTGCTTCCATGCTTTGAAAACTACCTGTCATTTGTATCAAAACAAAAAAACCAAAAACCCACTTCTGGTCATTCCCATGGAATGTCTCCACCTGTCCTCAGAGCCATCACCAATGAGTCTTCTCATCTTCCCCAGGCTGAGTCTTCGAAGGACAAGGAACAGGCTCCCTTTGAGTCTCTACTCGCTAGACTTAAAGTGGCAGAAGCTCCCCTAGGCCTATCCCATGGAAGGAGGGCTGACGTCACAACACACCTAAATAACCTATTCTTTTCCCTTACAGAAATCTTGTATACTTTCCAACATAGTCTTTCTCTGACCTCAAATAGGGCTCTGGCATAGTATCAGAAGCATGTCTTTGCCATCCTACACTTCAGTCTGGGTGAGGCTGCCATACACCCATTTCAGAGTCAGCTCTTTGGCAAGGGAAGCTTATTCTAGCATCCTGTTACACATGATTATCCCAAGGCCCTTCTTAGACAGCAAGCCCAAATCTCTTTGAGTAGAGTCTCAACCTCTGTTCTGCCTTTGGATGCTTGGTAAGAGTGGGGTTTATTAGTTTTCTGCTTGGGATAACTCTTCTGTCACATAAAATTGATTGGGCTGGTTGCCTCTCACCTTGCTCTTGTGAGAGAGCCTGTGAGAGTTTTAAGGAGGGCTAACAAAGGCATCAGAATGTTCAGTAAGGGTTTTCATAAGGGCAATGCCATGCCCACAAGATAAATGGCCAATCGATTGTGTTTCCACCCAGTGCCTGAATACCTGGGGCATTCAAAACAAACATAGGTGTCTTGGTAGCTTCATCATGGACTACCCAGGAGTAGCCTGTGGATGCCCTGGGAGTTCTTACCTGACTGTTCCAGGTGTACTAGACAACTTTGTCGTGGCTATGAGGCCCTTGTCCTGACACACCACCTCTCACTCTGGGTGACAATGATGTCAAGATCAGCAGGCAACCTCAAAGCTCTGACCAGTAGGGTGGGTGCAATCGCTGCTCAGACCTCTGCTGCCTCACCAGGTCTCTACCACTGTAGCTGTGACCATGTCCTTCTGGGTCTGAACAGCATTGTGGTTTGAATGTGGAATGTCCCGTTAGGCTCTTGCATCTTGACAGCTGGTCTCCAGCTGGGGGTACTCTTGTGTGGGGACTGTGGGACCTTAGCATCGACCATAGATGATAGACTTAAAGCCATAGGTGTGGACTTGAGGGTAACAGTCCAGTTCCGGTTTGAGCTCTCTGTTTTCTGGCTGTGGCTACATGTAGCCAGCTGCCCTACCTCCATCCCATGCACCCATCCCTGCTGCAGCAATGTGCTCATCCTGCCTCCAAACTTTCTCTGCCATGGTAGACAGTGTTCTCTTAAACCAGTAGTTCTCAACCTGGGGGCGTGACCCCTTTGACAAGCCTTTCTCTCCAGAAATATTTACATTATACTTCATAGCAGAGTTATAAAGTAGAAATGAAAATAATTTTATGGCTGGAGGGGAGTGGGGACGGGTTCGCCACAACATGAGAAACTATTAAAGGGTCGCAGTGTTAGGACGTTTGGGAACCATCAGCCAGAATACAATGTTCTTTCCCTTAAGTTGTCTCTATATTATGTCATAGTGATGGATGGAAGAAGTCACTGACGTAACATTTAATAAAGATTAAACCCTCTTGCTGCCTGGAAAGAGCTCTATGGGCACCTAAAGGACAGTGTGAGGTTGTGGTGGTCTAGGGGTACTCAGGGAAGATCTTTCCAGGTCTCTAGGGTCAAGAATAAGGGATATTGAGGTAGTAAACAGACTCTATTCCCAGTCTCATTTATCATTTCCTTCTCAGTTTCAGAATTTATCTAGTTTCGAGGCCTGAAGGGATGGTTCAGTTAGGTTGAGAGCACTAACTGTTCTAACAGAGGAACCAGGTTCAATCCCAACACTCACGTGGCAGCCACAACTGTCTGTGACTCTACTTTGAGGGGATCTGATACCCACATTCTCTTCTGGCCTCCACAGACAAGAAGCACACACATTGTACACATACATACATGCAAGCGAGACATAATATGCCTAAAATGCAAGTAAAGTAATAATTAAGAGATGATTAATAATAATAAGTTATTAATAAATTGCCTATTGCTTAATTTCAGACATTACATTCTTTAGTTTTAGAATTTTCCTTTTCACGTTGTCATCTGTTTTCATACATATATTAGTAACACTTCTTTTGTTTGTTTGTTTGTTTGTTTTTTGAGACAGGGTTTCTCTGTGTAGCCCAGGCTGTCCTGGAACTCACTCTGTAGACCAAGCTGGCCTCGAACTCAGAATTCTGCCTGCCTCTTCCTCCCAAGTGCTAGGACTAAAGGCGTGTGCCACCACTGCCCGGTATATAAAAATTCTTAATAACCCCAATAAATGCATACAAATAATCAAGGTAACTTTAATATATCTTATCCAAACATGTTCTTCCAGAATAGTGCTGTTTGAGCCTGCATCCAATTATTGATTCGCTATTAACACACTTTTTCTTATTAAGTCTTGGGAATAGGTGCAATTTGTACAGTTGTACCAATAGCACTTTCCAGGTCTGCAAGAGCTACAGCCTAAGTGTCCAGAGGCCTTTATGAGATCACAGTAAATAATGTATTCCTGAAGGCTGGTGGGCTCGGGACACATTGCCTTACGTAATCAGAGAGGAGCCATTTCAAGGTTTCATTTCCTGTTTGTCCTTAGTCCACACTTGTCCCTAGAGGGGTCCCATCTGAATCTGTGGACTGCTTACCAGGGACTATCTAGCTCCCTCTCTGGGCCCCGCACTGGAATCTTTGCCTCCTCCGTTCCTCCATTCCTTCCTTGGGTTGCAGAAGTCTGTGTGTAGCTCATCTAGCTGCCACCTGTAAGGCAGCCCTGGAAACAGGCCCATCTCTCTGCCTCTCTCCTTCTTAGAGTCTTGGCCCTTAGAGTCCTGGCATCGTATGCCCTAAAGTAATTTACATACACACTTAAAAATCTGCAAGGATTTTAGTTATTCTCAATAGAACAGTTTGTTTGCTATTAGCCGTAGCCAGAAGTGGAAGAGAAGGAGCCGAAAAAGAAGAGGAGGAGGAGGAGGAGGAGGAGGAGGAGGAGGAGGAGCAAGAGAAGGAGGAGAAAGAGAAGGAAGAGGAAAAGGAGGAGGAGGAAGAGAAGGAGGAGGAAGAGAAGGAGGAGGAAGAGGAGGAGGAGGAAGAAGAGAAAGAGAAGGAGGAGAAAGAGAAGGAAGAGGAAAAGAAGGAGGAGGAAGAGAAGGAGGAGGAGGGGAAGGGGAAGAAGAAGAAGAAGAGGAGGAGGAGGAGTAAGGGGAGGAGGAGGAAGAACAGGAAGAGGAGGAAGAAGAGGAAGAGGAAGGAGAGGAGGGAGAGGGAGAAGAGGAAGAGGAAGAGGAGGAGGGAGAAGAGGAGGGGGAAGAAAAAGCATCTTAATCAACTAAAGCTAGATTTTTTTTTTCTCTTTGGCAACCAAGACTGTTCCAGATTTTGAACAAAGTCTTACTTCTTTCCTTCTGACTCAATCCACCAGACTCCCCAAGTCTTATTCTGTTCTGTACTGCTTGCCACAGCAGAGTACTTGAGGCTGGGAACTTTTATAAGGAAAATAAGAGTATTTAGCTCCCATATCTGGAAAGTTGAGAACATGATGCCAGGTTCTGCTCAGCTCGTGAGGAGATGGACTTGATGGCATGATGGGAGTGTGTGAGGGAGAGGTCATATGGTGAACCTGGAGCAAGGGGTGGGGGAGGGGCAGGGCAAACAGATTTCATACCAACCTGCTCTCTCTTAGAACTAATCCACTCCTCTCCGACCTGAGTGGCTCCCCAGAGACAGGATTAATCCTTTCAGAGCCCCCATGACCCAATTACCTTGCACCAACCTTGACTTTATTTATTTATTTATTTAGATTTCATCTTCTTTCTCTTTTTTTTCTTATTTATTTATTTATTGGCAATACTAG
Organism: Mus musculus; assembly: GCF_000001635.26. Classification (NCBI taxonomy): domain Eukaryota; kingdom Metazoa; phylum Chordata; class Mammalia; order Rodentia; family Muridae; genus Mus; species Mus musculus. The sequence goes on along the minus strand of NC_000073.6, from coordinate 37,383,840 downwards.
GCATAGAACCCAAATCCCTTGCATGTACTGGTTGAGCCCTCTGAACTTAGCCCCAAGTCTAGTTTTTCCTTTTAAAAATGTCTTAACTTTTGAGAATTCTGTACATGTATACAATGAAATATAAATATGTCTACTCTCAGTTACTCCCTTCTGCCCCCTTATATCCCCACACCATGTCCCACTTCCGACTTCATGTCTTTTATTTGGGGGCTGTGTGTGGATAACCTATTTATTAAGTCCAGTTAATGTTGTGTGCACGTGTGCATGAGTGTGTGTGTGCGTGTGTGTGGCACAAACTGGAACTTAAGACTCCTGCCAGTGTCTGCACCCTCAGTGAAGAATCATCCTCCCTCAGTAACTCTCCACAGCCAGCAGCTCCCCAGGAAGGGGTGGGGCCTCAGGAAGGGGTGGGGCCTGAAGATCTTCTGCAGCCCTCATCCGCCCCCCCCCCACGCCCCCATCCCACCCCTCTAGAGACAGCCTCCAACACGTTCCAACACAGGGACTCTGGGAGACAAATGAAATTCAAAGCCTAGTACCTGGAGATGAGATCATTTCAGGTTCAGGTTCTAGGAACAAGCAGAAGGAAATGATGAAATTACGGCAGATGAGAGTCAAGGCCGAGACCCTACCTTAGCTTTCCCTTTGTCTTCAGCTTGAGGTTCCCCACAGCGCAGGCCTCCTGCTTGCCTGCCAAGCCTCGCTAACCTGGTGTGCGTGAGAACCCTGGGAAAGGCAGCCTGGGTGCTGCATGAGGCAAGCTCAGGGTGAGCAGACACAATGGTGCACTCCTTCTGTCCAGAGTCAGCAAGATCAACAGTTCAGGGCTAACCTGGGCTATGTAACAAGACCTTGTCTTACTTCTCTGCCTCTACCCCTGAAGTGACTTTGTTTTTCTTGAAATAAAGTATTTTATTGTCTGAGAATTGTACACATGCATCTAATACATTTTAATCAAACCCACCTCCTTTCCTGTTCACTTCAATCCCCCCACCTTGCTGTCCCAGACACTTTTCCCTTTTCTCTCTCTCCCTCTCCATCTCTCCCTCTCCATCTCCCTCTCCCTCTCTCCTGCCCCCCCCCCCCGGTCTCTCAACACACTGAGTCCACTTAGAACTGCCCATGTTTGCATGGGTATAGCCCTTTCTCAGTCATCCTTTGTTCATAGACTCCATCACTATAAACAGACCGACTGTAGCCAAGCAAAAGGATGCTAGACGCATTGGATCATTGTTCTTTCCTATTTGTATTTTGGAAAGAGGGATGGGAGTGTGCAATGGTGGACATGTGGTAGTCATAGCAACTTACAGGAGTCAGTTCTCTCCTTCAGCCCTGTGGCTCCCAGGCTTGAACTCAGCAGGGCAGGCTGGGCATTGGGTACCTGTACACAGAGTCATCTCACTGAGCCCTTTTACCGGGTTTTAAGCTTTGAATTTACCTCTCAAATGCAAAGGCACCTCCTGCCAAACCTCAGAGGGTCACAGGGCAGCAAGGAAGCATCTTTGGCTGAGATCTACAATCTTCCTGATCAGGTAACAAGGCCTTAAGGGCCCACTTAACAAGGGGAGCAGATCTCCCGAGGTCTTTAAAGGCTGTACATGGAAAAGGATCCTAACTGCCAAAGACTAACTTTAACTTTATAAGCCAGAGAGAGGCCATGGTGGTGAGAGGAATGGCACCCTCTCAGAGGAACCCAACCAGAACCCAACTGCAACACGTTCTCCAAAATGCCTGGCTCTTTGCGGTGACCCCGTGGATGCGGCTGCTGCTGGTGTGCCATGTGAACTGCATTTCGGCAACCAGATCCTATTTTAGATGTGCTGAGAGCTGAATCCTATTTTAGATTGACTCATGGAAGGAACCCCGTGGTGACTCTGTAAATCAGAATGTTCGTTTGCATTGCAAATCTTTCTCTCATAAGTAATCTTCAGCTCCTTAATTTTTCGAATTGTATATTGTGAATTAAGAAAAAAAAATTGTATATTGGTTTTTTTTACAAAGTACACTTGGAGGACACATGGGATCCATTTTAGTCCTGAAGTTTGGGGCTGTGGTGGAAGGAAGGTCTTCCATTCAGTGCTCCTTGGCGAGCTGGCAAGCCTGCCCTTGATTGACCTCCCAATCGATACCAGCTTTGGACAACTTTCTTCTGGAGGGAGCCCAAGCCCTAGCAACAAAACATGGAAGGAGGCATTATCCTCATGGACTCGTAGAAGATGGGTATGTGCTGTCTGTTAGATCATAGGAGGTCAGGAAGAGGAGAGATTGAAGCAAGAGTATCCAAAGCACAACACAGAGCAGAGGCTGGAGTTTCAGAAACTGGTCATCAGAGGTGCCTGCCAGCTCCAACCTCAGCAACAGATAGATCCCACTGAGAGGCGGCTGCCATCCCAATCTCACCTGGGGTAGTGATAGGAAGGGCTTTAGCTAAAGGCTGGACAGTGGAGGCAGCAAGAGGTTCTCTGGGTCCTTACATGGGGGATCAAGAAAGAGCTTGTGTGGGTTCTGTAGTCCTATGCACTCAAGCGGAAAGGCTGGGCTTGAAGTTTGAAAGACTAACTTTAGAGATCTAGCTGAGGCAGGTGCCTTCTGATGGCCTCAGCGTCCCCAGTTGTCTTTCATGCCAACACCAGGAATCGAGGGAGTAGGCTCAAGAGTCACATCACAAATGATAACCATGGGACCAGTAAATCGGCTCAGTGAATAAACACACTCGCCACCAAGCTTAATGATCTGAGTTCGATCTACAGGCACACTGTGACACAAGTGTATCCCCCAACACACCAAAGCAAATGTAAGGGGTAGTACTAACTTTAAGTAATCAAGATTTACATCTTGGCCATATTTAAGGTGTCCGTAATTTGCTGATTTGCTGTCCTAAGTAAATCGGTCTTTGCACAAATTAAAACAACCTTTACATGGGATAGCACAATTTCCCAGCTCCACAGGACACCTGTGACAGGGCCTCCTCTTCCTGCTAGCATCTCAGTCTAAGCTCTCAGCTCAGGGTGTCTCTTCTACACTGGCCTCCATTGCTGCAAACCACTCAACCCACTTAACTTTGCAAGTTACTGTAAGGACTGGGACCTGCTCAGTCTCCACACTTGACGGGAAGTGGATGGGGGGAAGATGTTCCAGAGACACATACAGAAGAAGCCTTGCTGAGTTCCATCCTTGCTAAGTTCCATCCTTGCTAAGTTCCATCCTTGCTAAGTTCCATCCTTGCTAAGTTCCATCCTTGCTAAGTTCCATCCTTGCTAAGTTCCATCCTTGCTAAGTTCCATCCTTGCTAAGTTCCATCCTTGCTGAGTTCCATCCTTGCTAAGTTCCATCCTTGCTGAGTTCCATCCTTGCTAAGTTCCATCCTTGCTGAGTTCCATCCTTGCTAAGTTCCATCCTTGCTGAGTTCCATCCTTGCTAAGTTCCATCCTTGCTAAGTTCCATCCTTGCTAAGTTCCATCCTTGCTAAGTTCCATCCTTGCTGAGTTCCATCCTTGCTAAGTTCCATCCTTGCTGAGTTCCATCCTTGCTAAGTTCCATCCTTGCTAAGTTCCATCCTTGCTAAGTTCCATCCTTGCTAAGTTCCATCTTTGCCAGAGCTTGTTGAAAATTCATGCATGTATCAGTAATTATTTAACAATCAGGTTCTCCTAAACTTTTATACCGTTTATTCAGTGTTTAATTTACATTGATTTTTTTTCATGTTACATGTAGCAATTAATTTTGTCTTACTGACAGATGATTCTTGAGACAGCCCTGACAGGTACATTTTAACCCTTCGTCTTCCTTCTGCGAGCACTTTTCTACTCTGGGGTGCTGCTGGCTACCAAAAAAAAGATTTCTTGGAGTGGTTGGGGCTTGGGGGTGAAAGGAGGTGGACGGTGAGCTTTCCTTTAGAGAGCTTGTTTATTTCCGGTGAACGGCAAGTGTGGGGTGGGTTTAAAGCTTTAAATAACCTCATTCATGAGTATTGGAAAGACTTTTGCCATTTTTAAAAGACAAGGTAGAAGCCCCCATATTGGAAAAACAAGAAGTGTATTTTTATATATTTTTTCCTCTTAAAATCCAAGTGTTACAAAAAACCATTCATATGATGGAAAAACCTTCAGATACGGGGGTGTAAAATTGGCAAGGGAGCCACAGGTGCAAGTCCTATACATACTGTCTACACAAGAAGCTCTGTTCTATTTTGCCTGTGCCTGAAAGATGTTAGAAGATACTGTCAGTTAGGAGCAAGGTAGTCCGAGAGCCTAAGTTTATAACTGTCATTTTAAGGACATACATCCAGAGTTAAAATGACCAAAGTGGGGACAGAGATAATAGCATAGTTTTTTTAATGTTGGGGTGAAGGAACCCCTTGAAACTTTTAAATTGGGGTAATGTACCCACTATTAAGACTGAGAGGGACATTGCTGCCTTCATGTTGCGCCTCTTCAGCCTCACTGACCTTTGAAATATGGACATTGCTCAAGTCTCATTTTAATATTAATGAATGGCATATACCATAAAAGGAGGTTCGTGTCAGTCTGATATTTCACACATTGGAATATATGTCTGGACATCTGTATTGTACACTGGCTCCACGGGCTTGCCACAGTTTTATAAACAGACAGCATCACACCTTGCAAATAGATTATGACATTGATACACACATGTCCCAAAGCCACTGGGCATCTCTCAGACTCTGGACATTATTCACATGTCCCAGGTGAAGAGCAAGCCTGCACTCTGGGGGAGCCCCGTGTGACTTTGCTCAAGTAAACTCTTTCTTAAGTCGGCTTTAAGGAAGAGCCTAGAGGACGGGGGGGGGGGGTAATTCTAGGCCACCTTCTTCCTCTGACTGTTGCCACCATGTTTACAGCCCTGTTCCCAAGTGTCACTCAAGGCCACTTGGGAGATCTCAGTTATTTTTCCAGACAAGGTACTCTGGTCAGTTTTGGCTTGTGGTCATGACGGTCATTTGTGTGCCATGATTCTCTGTTCTGTGTCTGTTTTAATTTCTATGGCATCTATTACCACAGTAATGGACTAACAGGGCCTTTCACTCTCTCCCCCTGGTATATCTCCTAATATCTCCTGCCAGAAAACAGAAAGTGCTCCTTTTATGTATAATTTCCAGCCATACATCACAGTCTAGCTTCTGGAAAGAGATAGGAGCCTAAGCACAGGCTATCCCAATCATGTGTGCACATGGCTCTACAAACAAAAAAGCACACAGCGTTACATGAACAAATATGGGCATGACCATGAGACATGTCAAAGGATGCAACATTCAGAGGTGTCGGAGTTGTTTGCAAATGCCCCCCCCCCATGATCTGTAGTGTGTACCTGTGGTGTTCACGGGCTTCTGTGGGAAGCTGTCAGGGGATGTGTGAGATGTGACTGCACCCATCAGTGGGCTTGTGTCCAGATCGTGGACCTGCAAGTCCCACAGTCATGTTCTACGTCTTCGTGTTGATTAGCAGTGTACACTGAGCGGCCACGCCTCCCCTCCCTAGCCTGGTCGCATGCGAATGCACTCGCAGAGCAGCCTTGTGCCCATCCCATTTCAGCTGGCCCTCCCCAGTGATGTCATCGCTGTGGCCTGAGCCGGTACCTGCCCTTCAGTGCCTCACCTGCGTGATAGCGGCGTCGTATTAGGGCTGAGGAGGCACTGTGGTTTACAGAAAATTATTTTTTAAAAGATTCAGATCTCAGGAAGTTCCAGCAGTCAGCGTCACACACACACACACCCCCTCCCTCCACCTCCTAATCTGCTCAGGGCAGTGCTCACAAGCACCGTTTGTTCCAGACGATTCTTCATTTATTCTCCACCCCCTACCACACTCCAACTCAAACTCCCTACGGCTGGAGATTAGTCTTTTGTGAGGCAGGTCATCAAAGCTTTCTTAAAGTCCCAGTAAATTATACCCCTGGTTTCCCTCTTCAATTCCTTTTTGTTACTTTTTCAAAATATTCTATTAGTTTTGTTACGTATGATCTCCCTTTTGTGAATCCATGCTGAATATCTTTAATTAAATCATAACTTTCCCTATTTTGTCTCTGATTAGTGTTTCCAATATCTTCCCCACTGCTCAAGTCAAGCTTACTGGTGTTTAATTTCCTTGATCTCCCTCAGAGTCATTATTAAATATAGGTGTTGCATAAGGGCTCTGGTCCACCCGCACTTCTCTGGCTTCTCGGGGTATTTGTTAATGGGCCCCCAGTCACCTCACCTCCTCCTGCACAGAGTCGAAGATGGCTCCCACTTGCTCCGGAGTTATCAGTCCTTAGGTAGCCTGATTCCTCCCTCACCTGTTCTGCCGCGACGCTGATCTCCTTTGGAAACACTTGTCTGCCGCTAGCATCTGCTCACATCTTCTCTTTGTGGACATAAGAAGGCAAATAAAGTAGTTTTATTTATTTGTTTTTGGCAGTTGTCATACCCATCCCAATACACCAGGCTCTCTGCCTTTCAGATTTTATTCTCTCTCTCTCTCCCTCTCTCTCTCTCTGTGTGTGTGTGTGTGTGTCTGTCTGTCTGTCCTTCTGTCTCTGTCTTTCTTTCTCTCTTTTTCTTTCTGTCTGTCTCTGTCTCTCCCCCCCCGCCCCGTGTGTGTGTCTATCTTTCTGTCCCTCTCTGTGTCTTTCTCTGCCTCTGTCTCTGCCTCTGCATGTGTCTCTGTCTCTCTCTGTCTCTCTGTGTGTGTGTATGTGTGTGTGTGTCTGTCTGTCTTTCTGTCTCTGTCTTACTTTCTCTTTTTTTCCTCTCTGTCTGTCTCTGTCCCCCCCCCCAATGTGTGTGTCTATCTTTCTGTCCCTCTCTGTGTCTTTCTCTGCCTCTCTCTCTGCCTCTGCATGTGTCTCTGTCTCTCTCTGTCTCTCTCTCTGTGTGTGTCTGTCTGTCTGTCTTTCTGTCTCTGTCTTTCTTTCTCTTTTTTTCTCTCTGTCTGTCTCTGTCCCCCCCCATGTGTGTGTCTATCTTTCTGTCCCTCTCTGTGTCTTTCTCTGCCTCTGCCTCTGTCTCTGCCACTGTCTCTCTCTGCCTCTCTCTCTCTCTGTCTCTGTCTCTCTGTCTCTCTGTCTCTCTGTCTGTCTCTCTTTCTCATCTTCTCAGTACACAGCAGCCCAGGCTATCCTCCACCTCTCAGTCTTCCTGCCTCTGCTTCTCTAGTGCTGGGGATATAGCTGTGTGCCACCAGGCTGAGCACTTCATTAGGTTTTAGAAAAGCATGCTTAGTGTGCACAAGACTCTTGAGTTCAGTTGCTAGCACAAGGAAAAATAAAATAAAATAAAAGCACCACAACTCAGTTTCTAGGACCGTTTTGCTAAGTCCCTGGTTCAGGAACAGGCATTTCCTTCCCCTCACAGGTTCATAGCAGTTAATCCAGGGCCAAGAGTGCTGACCCTCAGCTGTTCCGGGGGAGGTGGGAGGTGCTGGGGCTTCCCTGACAACCACCAGGAGAAGAATCTGGCTCCCATTATGGGTCGTAGGGAGTTGTAACGTTTCCCACGAGCTGCTCGGGAAGCCTTTCATCTGAGCTCAGCTCTAACCTGGACAGTTTCCTTCACTTTCATTCCTGTGCAGCCTCTGACCTGCCCCTGTGTCTAACTCTATGTTTTTGCTATCCAGGGACTCCCTCACTTTCAGGTAGCATTGTGGGCTCAGCCTCAGGTGGGATTTGCTTCCTCTCTGGCCTGCATTCCCTGGACTCAGATAAAGGGCTGCCCCTCTAAAAGCTGCCAGCCACTGTCTTCAGAGACTTGGAGCAGCAGGCATTCCTGTGAAGAACATGGGCTACAGGAGCAGCTTTTGAGCCTGACCTGAGGTCCCAAGAAGCCTTCCTTAGATGCACTTCTCTTCTGCCCCTCCTGACCTCATTTCCTCTTTCAGCACGCACAGTGTAGACAGATCTTTGCGCTACGACATTGCTCTCCAGCTGTAACTTCCATGCCAAGTTTAAAAGTGAGATCCTTCCTAGAAACCCACGGGCGTTCTCGACCTACATAACAGCAAAGGGCCAGGGTGATGGCCCAGGAACAGAAGGTGCCAGGTTCTCCCCTCCGGCAAGAGCTGCTGGCCTTATGCAGGGATCCAATTGCAGAGGCGACATCAGCCAACAAAAATTTCAAGAAAGTATGACTCATAATTAGTCCTTTTGACATTGTTTCACATCAAAAGACATAGTCTGTGTTCTGTGTCCCTCACCCGAACATGGAAACTGCTGGAGTTTGCACGCACAAAGGGATTTGCGATTTTAAAAGCTTAATAAAGGCTGTCCACACAAAACACACACACACACACACACACACACACACACACACACACACACACACACGCCAGTTGGTTTCTTTAAAGTGGATTTAATTAGGTCAGAGAGCCTGTTACTTTGGGGGGGGGGGAGTGGCGCAGGGTGACGATCATTTAAACCATATTTTCAAGTTACCATGTTGTACTCTGCTAGACGGTGCCTCACAGATCCACACACGAGAAGCGAGAGCTAAGAGCTCCCTTGGAGCCTTAGAGCTCCTTTCTCTCAACTACTGGTTCTTCATGAAGAGAGGCCACTGTCCCTTGCCTCGGAGTTATGGGGTGGCATGGCTGGGGCATGTCATTCTGACGTTTACTAAGATTTCTGAGACCCAGGTCCACACCGAGGTCTCCACCCTTGTCAAGGAGCTACCAGCAGCTGCTGCAGACGTGGAGGGTTGGCCCCAGTCAGCCCCTGGGCCATTTTGGTAGCGATTTATAGATGGACTTTGTGAGTGAGGAGTGGGGGGGAGGGAAGGGAATCAAAGTCACAGGTGCTCCATTATAACGACTGGAACACTTACAGAGTCGGACGCTCTGTCATTTAATAAACCTAAAAACGAAAAAGCTTTTGTCTGTAAAAGGTGACCAATAGAGAAAGAGTTTGGATTATATGATATCTCATAACTTAATCATATGGCTCTTAAGAGGGGGACATACACAGCTGTGTCTCGCTAATATGCATGCAATATGTGTAAGCCGATATGCTTTAATTCGAAACTTGTTTTTAGCAGGAAGAAAAAAGCGTTTAGATGAGGAACATTAAGATTCAATATTAACCATTTTCCCCCCTTTGGGCAAAATTAGTCATCACTTGATATTTTTTAAAGCAGTATTTTATTATTATTATTTTATTTTTACTTTTTATTTTTGCTACACTGAGATGTGTCCAAAAATCTTCAAAGTTATGTGGCAGAGTGAACAGGAGACAGCAGCAGCCCGTTTTTAGCTGTCAGGGGACAATGGGTTTGGAAATATGGATTCTTTCTCTTTTAGCTCTCAAGTCTTCTGTTAAATACCCCAGACCAAGGGACAGGGCAAAGGTTAGGGTAGTTTGAAAATGGTTTCCGGTTTTGTGCTGCCTCTATTAGGCACACACGCTGGCGTTTTAATTGTTACTCTGTACTACTTTAACCTGAATTATTTAAGTATATTTGCCTTAATAATCTTACCCCCCCCCCAAAAAAAAAACCCACCAAGACAAAGGAATTGTAGATTAGAGACTTTTTATTTTCAGGGCAAAATGATACGGATAAGTGAACATCAACTGACCAGAAATTATTTGCTTCTGTCTGTTAGACACGTAATGGAGTCATTTAACTAGTCAAATTAGGAGCCGCAGAAAGCACCATGCTTCATTACTGAGTTCGAATGGGCACCATTTTACATTTACGTCAAAAATTATCTCATAGCAAATTAATGTTTTCATTGTGCCGAAAAGCTGGAGCTATGCAGTATTAGCACCACCTAGAGGCTGCTTGGAGAACTGCTGGGGAGGGAGGCAGCTCATGCCAGGGCCAGATCAGGTTATTGGCAGCCTGGATTAGGCACAGCCCGTACATGGCGAGGGAGCGAGGAGGTAGGACAGTTTTCCCGATCTCGGGGTGATGCTCTCTGCTCCAAAATATTCTCAGTCTTTGATACTCACTCAAGTCCTGTACGTAGTTCTACTTAAGATTGTAAATTATTTTGTGTGTTTGGATGTTTTGCCTGTCTGTGTGTGTATCACATGCGTGCCTTTCCATTCCAACATGCAGGGGCTCTGAAAGAGAGCAGAGAATCCCCTGTTGCTGGAGTTACAGATCATTATGAACTGCCGTGTGGGTGCTAGGAACCACACCCAGGTCCTCTGTAAAAGCAGACATGCTCTACACACTGAGCCATCTCTCCAACCCTCATGCCTGTACTTCTTATTTCTCTCATACTACACATGAGCTCTTTTTCCTTCCCAAGACTTACGCTGTATGCAGACATCAGATGTAAGCCAAAGCAGTGTTTCTAACATAAATAAGAGTCCTGTCTGCCATGGCTTTACCAAAGTGACATCATTATAACCTATCTTTTGTTAGTGTCAAAATTTTCCCTGTCTGGGAAGAGACACCATAAGATATTCTTTCCTTTAAAGCCACATAGAACCAGCTCAGCTCCCATCCAAACAGGTTAGGAAGGTTCCTGGGCACCCCAGGAGTGCTGGCTTCTGCTTAGCGTGGAGAGAAATAATTTAGAATAAAATGGCAAGCCCTTCCCAATAAAAATATTTATGAAAATGATATGAAAGCAGTCGGTGGCTCTGGGAGAGCATGGAGCATACTCTCGGAGCAGAAGCAGAGAGAAGAATCGAAGCATATAAATAGCATTGAGGACTGGAGAATATTTCTAGACAATATTGATGTCTAAAATATATGTGAATGACTGCGTAATGATCAAGGCAGACATAATTCAAAGTACAGTCGGGAGCTGGCCTCCAACTCCCAGCCTTCAATTCTCCAGCAGACATCTGTTTGCTGAGAAAACCTCCCTAACAGCTGCTCCACGGGAAGGGGACAGAGCCCAGGGCAAGATGCAGAGCTGACAGGTTCAGGAGGTTCCTAGGTGCAGAACTAACTAGTGACCCCTCTCCCACTCTCCAGGGTGCACAGAGCCATTCTGTTTGTAGATTGGGCGGAGGGAGGAAGCGGTTCTGAGAACCAGGGGAGCAAAGATCTCCCTGGGGAGTCTCGTCAGGGTGCCCAGGCTACAACATCTCCAGGGCAGGCCCATCACATCACCAGAGGCTCTGGTCTCCTCTGTCTTTATCCACCAAGCTACCTCTCTCCTGGTCTTTAAATTTTCCTCATGCACCAAGTAGGAACTGAGGATTCTTTCAGAGGGAATTGCAGGATCCCCACCACCACCACCACCACTGCAGTCCCCCTCCCCTGAGCAAAACATAGTACGAGTATGTCCAAGCAAACGACAGACATCTATGTTGATCCTAACAGTCTCGGTGTTTAACTAACTTGCAGGAGACGATCCAGAAAATGTTCTCAATTCTCTAGCTTCAGCAAAGATGCAGTCTAAGGTTTTAAAGACAAGATCTCCTTCTTTTGAAAAATAAACAGCTGTGGACCCACAGGTGAGCCAGCCAGAGCCATGTTTGTTTGCCACACTCAAGCTGGCCAGAGTCTCCTTTACTAAGTACATTATTTTAAATCTGTGCTTCAAAAGTTCAAGAATTCCACAATGACCAGGAGACCTCAGATAGGGTAATGAGAGATGAACCAGGGAGGCCAGTATCTGAGAGTCTCTCTCTCTCTCTCTCTCTCTCTCTCTGTGTGTGTGTGTGGGGGGGGGGTTCAAACAGATACAACAATATTAAAAGCAAGCTACAAGCACTGTGGTCTTCTCTTCCCCTTTAAAATGCGAGGGAGGGTGGGACTCCTTTTTAAACCTCTTCTCATGAATCTTGCCTGCCACAGTGTCTCAGAATTCATGTTATGTTTACCAAGGCCAGGCCGGAGGATCGGATAATTTATAACCATCCCTATTGGGTTTTATGTAATAACTTTGAAACTCGTATAAAGTAATGATCCACAAACTCTTTTAATGTTCATTATAAAATATGAAATATTCCTCAGAACCATCGCAATTATGTGACCAGACATAACTGTTTCACACATGAGTAAATATAGGGAGGTTTAACATAACTTTATTATCTCCGTGTCTTTCCTTCACACTGATGTGATAATGCTGTTTTAATATTTTTTTTTCTAAAGAAAAGTTAAGTAATTTTAGAATCTCTACCGAGGCCCGCTTTATTGGCTTTTGTAATAGAACTCTCAAATCTAATTGTATTTATGCACAGACTGACACTGGTAAGTGCCAGGAATGGAGGGAAATGCCCCCTGGAATGGTGTCCTCCATAATTACTATGGAGAGCAGGGTCTCTGCTGGCAAGGCCTGGGGGACTGGGGAGTCCGACCCGGAAGCAAAACTGCAGAGTATGTCCACTCTCTCCTGCATCCTTCTGCCTCTAACACTGTTTGTTGATGTTCAATAAAGGAGCAAGTGAGCCTGGATAGGATAGGGGCTCTGGACAACTTAACTTTTCCTTCCTCATCATGAGGATCCTATCTGCCTCCTGCTTCCTCTGCGCCTGGGGCTCAACCTTTTGTTTCCTGAAGAAATTTCTTTCCTCGGGATGCTACTGATTTAGTTAGAATTGGGTACCTTTGCTCTGGGGGGGGGGGGGTTGGCCTTCCTCCTCGAAAGGTTTAGGGATGGAAAATCTCCTTCAGGGAGGAAGTCTGCAGGAACCATCATTCTGGGAAACCAGTTTGTGTCTCTTCTCTGATCCGGGTTGAGTGAGCTCTTAACTGAACAGTCTCTTTCGGGCTTAGGCAAGCACCAGCCTTATACAAGTGTTTGCCAAGCCTAGCGTGCACACGAGTCTCTGGATCTTACAAAACACAGGCGCCCTCGGTAGGGCTGGGAAGAGCCCAAGCTTCCTTGGTTCACGTTGCCTTCCGAGTCCTGCCCAGGTTTGCTGTCCATAAACCTTAGCTACAGCTTCTCCTTGCTGCTCCTCCGTATGAGGTGGGAAAAGCTGAGCGAAGCCCCTCCAAGGCTCCAAGAGGACACCAGGAGCCCACCGGTGGCCTGCTGGCTGCCTTCGGCACACAGATGTGTTTCCTTTGGCCCATGCCATATTTACACTTTTGTTTTCAATTAGTTGCAAACAGCCTGAAGTGTTGTGTTCTTTAACTTATATATCCAGGTTTCTGTGTCTTCTGGGAGAAAAAAAAAAGAAAACATGGAATGCCCTGGACAGAGGAAAGAATTCACCAAGAGATGTTATCCCGAGGAGATGGCTCTCTCTTGCCTAGGCCCCTTCACACTGAAGTGTTCTGCCCAGCCTGAATCCAGCCTCAGATGGCAGTGTGCTGCCCCCCAAAGCCTCCAGTAGGCTTGGTTCCCAGAGCTCTTGTAGTGCCAGGGACCTTCAGAAGTGGCTGGTTCTCGTGGACTCCACCTTCATCAAAGGGTTAATGCATTCATGAGTTTAGAGAATTTGATGTCCTCACTGGGAAGTGATAGAAACTAGGAAGTGAAGCCAAACTGGAGGAAATGGGTCAAAGGGTCAAGAGGGTCGTGGACCCGGTCTCCTTCATTGCTCTTACCTGTAGTAGTTTTAGCAGTTTCCTCTGCCACACATGTTGGTCACACCTCTCAAGGCTAGAGCATTGGAGCCAGCCGGTCACCCACCAAGACCTCTAAAACCGAGAGCCAAAAGAATTCTTTCCTCATTAGGGTTATTTTTTTTCCCCTCAGAAATATGCTGCAATGACAGAGACTAACACAAACAAGGGACTGACAGCCAAAGGAGGTTTCCCTAAGCCCACACACACAGGTGTGCAGAGGCTGTGCCTCTGAGGCTACCTGCTATGGGCTTCTACAAAGTCCTCTGCTGGGGCAACTTTCACTCAACCCCACTCCAGGGCTCTCTCTAGTGCTTTAATTCTGCCTTCAGGCACTTTGGTCTCTCTGTGTGAGCTCTTCCTCCCGCTTGCTCTCTAGCTCCCATAAGCAGGCCACTAGAGAAGGTGAACTTCCCAGCTAATTAAAGGCCTGACAACCTTCCCTCCCTGAGGCCTTGCTTGGAATCAGCAGGCTTGGCGGGGAGGCTCCCTGCTGCCTCCTGGTGGCTGGTGAGAGCCTATCAAGAGTGTCTACGCCACTGAGACCACAAGGGTCGTGCCCTTTACCTGGGAGTGTGTACAGTTTGGACTGTCCTCAAATATGGAATGTTCATTGTGTTAGAAAAAAAAAGTATGGCCACCTTTTCCCACAGCCTCTGTCCACTTTCATTTGTACCTTATCAGTTGCTTCTGGAAACCAATGGACTGAACTGGGTTCAACGTAGGGGAGGAAAAGCCAGCTTTAGCACGGTGGTTGCTCAGGGGGGAATAGGAGGAACAAATAGAATGATGGATGCTCTGTATCACATACTTCCCCCATGGCTGTCCCTGATCTCATGGTGGGATTAAGGTGGAGCTATAGGAGCATCTTGTTTCCTGGACAATGGGTATCTTGGCATCTGCTTTAACAAGGAGAATGCCCATGTCATGGGAAGGGCACAGGGACTAAAGAGCTGACAGAAGCTCAGTTTATAGTGTCTGGGGTCTAGGAGTTCAGACCTCCAAATGAAAGCCATTGGCAGCTGCCAAAAGCAGGGCCTATTGAGCCCCAAGCTTATGCCTCTGATGCAGGTGTCTGCCCTGCAGAACTGGACCAAGACTGTGCGTAGAGACTCAATATTTATCCTGAGCAGAATTCAGGATAAGGTTTTAAAAATGGCGTGTATGGATGCTGATTAGGGGCAGGGCCTTCTTGCCACCATGATCAATAGTGGGCAAATGACAGTGGCCTTAGGAACCTGGCATGCCCCTGCAGTGAAGCAGTTGTTCCAGGAGCGCATCTGGGTGTCAGAAGGCTTACACATGGCAACTGGCATGGCCTTCATCCACATTTGGTTGTTGGTCGGATAGATCTTGTATCATTGAAACCTCTATTCCATCAAGTCTGCCTTGATTCTCTCTCAGAAGAGACTTTGAAACAATATGGGGGGTGTGAGCACCCTGGGGACTTGTAGAGATAGACTTTAAATGCATCTGAGATAGCAGGATAGACACGAGGCTCAGGCGTGGAAAGTCTTGATCTGCGGCTGACGCTGCAGAGGGATGCCTGTGTCACGAAGCTGCTCACCTCAATCAATGGACCAACCTACTGATGAGGTCGTGGTTGAACAGGATTTTAGGAGGTGGGGACTGGCTCAAAGAAGTAACGACTTGGGAATCTTTCGAAAGGTTCATCTTGCCCTGGTCAGCTCCGGTGTGACCCTGCTCACCGGCCACCATGACATAAGTGGCTTCCTCTGCCATGTAGGCCTAGCTGAGATTATGCCTCACCTGGGCCCTTAGCAACAGGGGACAATCAAGGTCAGAGCCGCAGGAAACCTTAAACCCGAATAAATCTTTCTCCCTTCAAGCCGTTTAGAGCAGACACTTTGTCACAGCGATGAGAAAGTGCCCGACATGGTCACATATCTAGTCGTCTCCCCCGGAGAGAAGGGTTACTCTTTAATATGTCCCGTGGATACTGGATACCTTCAACTGATAGACACCAAGATGTTCTTATACACCCACACCCACGATAAAGCCTGACTTATAAATCAGGTCCAAGAAGAGACTGGCAGCAAAAATCCAGTACGAGAAGAGATGATTATAATAATGATCGCAGTAGAAGCTACTTAGGACGTATGAACTGATTTCTTGCTGGGATTTTATACTTGGCCTTTGCAGGCTGGAGCAGTCAGCAGAGGGTAAAGGAAAGTTTGGAGGGGAAAAGGCACTGGGGAAGGTCTTGCTCCCCCTTTGCTTACTATGAAAGATTTGATCCTCCTGCCTCAACCTCCGACGTATTTGCGCGGGCACGTGGGGTGTGGGGTGGGGTGGGGTGGGAAATTCTCATAGGATTGTCAGCTGGTAACAAGCAGTTTCTTTTCTCTTAATCGTCTTCTCCAAGAGTTCTGCCTCTCGTGACAGGTGAATATTGATGAGGGAATCCATATTACATATGTAGTTAAAAAATAAAAACCAAACCGTGTGAGGAACAGGTGTGAGGAAAACCCAGCGTGCTGGCAAGGCCCAGAGGACAGGCCGCCCCGGCATAGGGAAGAACTGAACTGACTCAGGGGAGCCCAGGCTTCCTCTGGCTGGAGCGAGTCCCTCCAGAGAGACAGGATGTGTCCTGCCAGGTACACTGCTCTCCGAGGCGCAGGAAGATGATGTCACCGGAAGGGACGAGAAAGGAGGAAAGCTAGAGAGCCCAGAGGCAGCCGGGGACCCCCCAAACGAAAGGAGTTGATGGAAAACAACAACGCTCTAGCCTTACATGTTGGTCCACCCCTGTCATCCCAGCTCCGTGAGGCCGAGGGAAGGAGGATCATGAGTCTGAGATTAGCCCTGAGCTACAAGAATGCCACGCTTGTTTCAAATCCATCTAAACCCAACACCCAACACCAGGAAGTATTCGTCAGTTTCACTTGGAGGAGAAGACCTGGCAGGGGGGGACCCGTGCCTGTCACCCATCCATCTGATCAGTGCCAGCCCCAGTGTCTCAGCAAGGAGGGCATGGGAAGGAGTCAGGAGACAGATCTGGGTCTATGGAGCTGCAAGTAGGTGGAGCTAGAGTGACTTAGAGCCCCACCCAGAGGCTCTTCGCTAGTGCTACCCTCAATATTAACCAAAGACACCACTGCGCAGTCTTCAGGGTTGGTAACTACTTTAAAGGCAAACAATGCCGGAGCTTTCTAAGAGGAACTCCGTCCTCTCCTAGTGGGCCTCCTGAAACCGTCCTCATAAAAACATATGACAACACAGCACTGCCAGACTGTTTTCTCACAAAAGAAAATAAATTTACTTGTGTCTTCTTTTAAATTACCCGGAGACAATATTAAAGCTCAGGGAGTGGGTGCTTTTGGTCAGCCCCTTTGCTGAAGCACTCTGGGTCTTCCTGGTACAAGGCGGTCAGGGAACACATTGTCCACTGACTCCCCCTGTCTTGTTGCCTGTCAGTACTATGGTGTGGACAAGGGGGACTAACCCCAGTACCCATCCTTTCTTCTCAAAGGCTCCTGAACATGGGGATAGTCACACACTTATGGGAGGTGTCCTTAGACCCACTTAACTAAGAGCCCCTGCAAGAAGTGTGTGCACCCGAGCACAGGGTCTCCATCCTCCTGTCTCCCCAACAATGGGACAAAAATGTTCTATTTCACTCAAGGACTTTTTTTTTTTTTTTTTTTTTGCTAAACCATATAATCAAACATATAAAGGAAAGGAATTGATACAGGGACTCAAAATAAATACATAATTCAGTAATAGCTAATAAACTAATAAATATCCATCAGTATTATATTTCATAGTTTCCCAAAGATATCTGAGGAGCACTTAATTGTTACTGGCTAATCAATTATTCAATTAACCTTCTTCTCATTGAATATATATTTGATACAACTTTTTGAAGCTTCAGCTTTAAAAGGCTCCTATCGATTGAAAGTTTCAAGGCCATATGGCCTGGCTATTGGATTTGTGCCACCATGATTGACAGCAGCGGCCAGCAATCTCATGCAAATATTTCAGATGATGTGCAATCTTGGTGATGAGTCCACACCGGTGATGCTCATTCCGTAGATAAAATGTCTTTACTTGCACGAGTGTCCGTACACACAGCGGAGTCTCCGCTTCGTCCGGGCAAGCAGCAGCCCTGTGCACACACATGCAGCAGGCTTCATCTAGTGCAAACACTGGCCTCGATCCAGGCCCTACTTCAGACATGAGCCCAGCGTTCCGAAGAGTAACCGACTCGTCTCTCGCAGTCCCTCCTTGATATTTCAGTGATTCAAATTTCGGAGTTCTTCTATTTAAACAAGATAAGGGAGCAGCCGCGTTCCCAGATTAAAAAATTGAATTGCATGAGGCTCGGGCTTGAGAGTTGAAAAACACAATCATTCCAGTCCTCAGAAGATCCGTTCTCCTCTGGCCCCCTGCTGCTTCTCTGGAATCTTCTTAGGTAACTTTGGGCTTGCACAGCGCTAACACCAACGGCCTGTCTTAGTGCCATTTTGTTTTCTGCCTGTGATAAAGACTTTGGGATCAGCATGCAGAATCCAGTCATGGTCACCATAGGTGTGTGTCACAAGCCCAACGCTGTGTATGAGAAACCACTATGGTTGGGCATGGTGGGTCACACACAGACTTCTAACTCCTTAGAGACAGAGACAAAGGTATGTAGTTTGAGACCAGCTTGGGCCACAGAGTAAAGCCCTGTCTCAAAAGAAAAAGAAAGAAAGAAGGAAGCAAGGAGAAGGAGGGAGAGAGGGAGGGAGGAAAGGAGGGAGGAAGGAAGAGAGAGGAGATGGAGAGATGGCTCTGTGGTCCAGAGCACTTGCTGCTCTTCAA
The DNA here is from genome assembly GCF_000001635.26 of Mus musculus. Lineage (NCBI taxonomy): Eukaryota > Metazoa > Chordata > Mammalia > Rodentia > Muridae > Mus > Mus musculus. The sequence goes on along the minus strand of NC_000073.6, from coordinate 37,365,548 downwards.
GAGGATCTGAGGTTTGACTTCCAGCACCCAGGATAGGTGGCTCACAACTGCTGTAACTGCAGCCCCAGAGGACTCAACATCCTCTTCCGGTCCCCACTGGCACCTGCGCATGCGTGCACGTATACACATACAGACACGAACGTACACATGAACCAAACATTTCAAAAAAGAAAGAAAATATCCCAAAAATGCTAAATGAAGCCTGTGGCTTACCATTTAAAGCTAAATGAAGTCCCTCATGTACTGCGTCAGGCCGGGCACGGCTGCAAGATTTTTGATGACCAGAGAAGAAATATTTATCAACTAAGATCTACACTGTGTCTGGCTGCCCTTTTGCCAATTCCACTTCCGTCCGGGAAGTTATCCAGAGAGAACCACCTGACCTGCATCAGGATATTGATTGACACATCTTTGATAATGGGGGCACTTAAAAAAAAATAACCTGTGTGTCCAAGAATGGGAATAAAGTTGAATTAGGCTCCTCAACAGGAAAGAGAGCCATGTAGCCATAAAATTATATTACAGGGGAGTAATTAATGGCACACAGAAACCCTGGCAGTCTCAATAACATTTAGTGAAAAACTAGACCTGAAATATAAATTCCACAAAATATATATGGTACAGCCTAAAAAAAAATGGGGTGAATTTACAGGCGATAGGCCCAGGGGTTATTTCTAGAAGGCAGGAAATCATTCTTTGTTCTTTGTGTCCCCCCCCCCATTTTCTCAGTCATCTATATATTTTTGTAACTAGGCCCCCAAAGATAACAACATTAGAATCGTTCAACAGCTCAGAACCAAACTCATGCATCTGACTGTCCCAGAAAGGCTTGTTTTTTGTGGAGTCCCTCCTGACCCCCCCCAACCCCTTTCCTTGTCTCCCTCTCACAGTGGTTCCTTGACATGTTGAGCTGTGGGTACCCAGCTGGTCTGCTCCTTCCACTCCCCTAAAATAGTTACCATCAAGATATCAGCAAAGAGGTTCCCTCCCGAAAATGCCATCCCCAAGCTGACCTCCTTAACGCAGGCGCATTTTGGTAAATCGGTGCCTAATGATTTTTTACATTAAGCCCCAGCTTGTGTTGGGTCCTTGTGAGGCGCAGTAATTTAAGAACACTCATTTTGCACATTCCGATCCCATTATGCTACATTGTTACTGAATAAAGACTGGTATTATGTTGCTCCCATAAAGGGCAGAAGTGGCCTGAATTTTATCTGCTGAACGAATCAATCTGGATTATGTCAGCTGAAAAGAATTGCGGGCTGCAGTCTACCGCAGATGGGGGGGGGGGTAGTGGGATACTTTTTTTTTCCTTCTTTTTCTTTTTTAGATGTATCTGTTTCTCCTGAATACACGAACTAAGATAATACCTTGTGGTGACTGAAAAGTAGTTTTTCTCTGATATTTTTTTTTCAACGAAGAGTGTATCAATTATCATTTCAACATAGCGTCTTAGGGGATCAAGAGAGAACTGAAGACCATTTCCCTATATTAATACTGTGCTGTGTTTAAGCCGCCCTGACTGCCCGTTGGGGCTGTGGGAAAATGACTGGACAGATAATGAGAAAAGAACACAGAAAAGAGCCGAGGGTGGGGTTTGGCAAGGACGGGGGCTATTCAAACAGCTCCACCAGGGAGAGGGAAATAAGTCCTTCAAGGGGAGAGGGAGGGCTGGCCCTTCTTTCTTTTCTTTCTTTCTTTTTAAATTTAAGAAATAGTTTCCCTTTGGTGGTGGTGATGGGGGGGTGTGGAAAGAAAAACACATTTAACCCTAACTCCGTCTTCTCCCTTTGAAATGGATAGTGCACTTTTTAAACAGCTTGCTCCTCCACAATCAGTTTCAGAAAACAGGATCCGGTTTCCAGGCCCCTCGTGCAGATTTCTTAGCACAAAGTGGTGTCTTTTATCGTCTAAAGTACAGTACAGTAATGCCTTCACCCTCACTTGGGAAAATACAGTCAGACACACACACACACACACACACACACACACACACACCAATAGTTCATGTGATATTTGAACTGATTATGAATAAAATCCACCTCTTGCTCTCTATTCTTTTATTGATGTGTGTGTGTGTGTGTGTGTGTGTGTGTGAGAGAGAGAGAGAGAGAGAGAGAGAGAGAGAGAGAGAGAGAGAGAGAGAAACCTTTGAAGCCTAAAATTCTCAGGATGGTGCCTAAACACCCTGTAAGTTACTTAAAGGGACATAACATAGCAGCCTGTGCGCATGCCCTAGCCAGCGTTCTAAGGCCCTTCTAAATATTTACTTTAGAGAGAAATAGCCTCTCCTAATATTATTATGTCCGGGCTTGCTAGATTTCCATGCAGCAGGCCTGATCCCACCATCTGTAAAGTTCTAGGTTTTTTGTAATACTTCTAAGCTGTTTCTAATCTATTTTTACTGCCTTGTTCTGTCCTGAAATGTCAAAGAGTGCAGACTAGGTCTAGGAATTAACATGACAGTTAAGAAACTTGGCAAGGCTTTACAGCAGATTGTGACATTAACGGAACACAAAGGGGCAAGGCAGGATTAACGTTAATGCTCGCTTGCAGACACTATAAAAATCTATATGTCCGCGATCAGGGAATTGAAAAATAGGCTGCGTTTTAGGACAGCACTATTAAAGACAGATCTTTACAGCGAAGGGAGAGTTCCATATGAAAAGCACGTTACAGGGAAATAGTGCCCTGGTCCCTTCTGGAAAGTACAACAGGTTTGCGTCCTAGGTCAAGTAGGCATACAGCTCACTATGGCTGCCAATCCCCCCCCCAGTACCACCCCCCCCCTGCCCACACCCCTGGTTTCTTTAATCTGCGGTGAAACTGCCTTGGAAGCACTAATAGCATCCGCAGTCCCCCACCCCACCCCCCAGCCCCGGCACCCCCCTCCACCCCCACCCCCCATCCCTGGCCCCCGGCCCCAGCACCGCCCCGGCCCCAGCTGTGGAAGAGATCCTTTGATAGATGTACCTAGAAGCGGGATCATTTGTTTAGATTCTCAGATTGAAAAAATAAATCACATAGGGCCAACTTTTAATTTCATTTTAGGAAGGTTTCAAAGAACTGTATGCAGGAAGGCGTGCTGAGTCGTTCTCTCTCTCTCTCTCTCTCTCTCTCTCTCTCTCTCTCTCTCTCTCTCTCTCTCCCTTAATTCTTCCGTGGTGATTGTATAAACACTAATGACCTGACCTCCTTGGCGGGCTCCTGAATTCTGATTGGGGAACTAAGTCTTGGCATTTTAATCATGTGACTGCACCCACAGGGAAGGGTGGACGGAGCTGGTGCCGCTTACAGGCTCCCCGGGGTGCAGACTCCAAATCCCGGACCCACTCTTCTGGTCCGCATGACCTCAGGGCAGTTTAGCAACTTCTCTGGACCTCAGAGTCTTCCCTCCGGAGTGGAGGAAACAAATGTGTACCCACAAGGGAGTGTGTGCCTGTGAAGTCCCGGCGTACAGTAACTGCCGGCGCAGTTATTTTTGTTCCTTTGTTTTTAATTGGAGTGGAGTGGTAAGAATCTGTGAGGGTAGGGAGGGCGGAGGGGAGTCCTGGCCTTTAAACACAGTCTACTCCCCACGGAGTCAGCGCAGCTGCTATCAAAGAAACCTTTCTTCTAGAAAGATCTCTGATCCCATGTGTACTCTGGCCGCCTCCCTCCAGGGAGGCTGGGGGCTGAAACACAGCTGCTAGCTCAGATCTTTGGCCTGTCTGCTTTGCATGCCAGCACCCCAGGCCTCTGTTTATCCACCTGTAAATAGGGCACACTAGCACCTCCTACGAGTTGAGAATAAAACCAGTCAGCCAATAGGAAGTTCTGTGGGTTTAAAAGAGTGTGGATCCAAAAGGAATCAGAGTCCGTATTTGACAGAGATGTCTGAAAGCCTATGGCCATTGCTGCACTGCAGCTGATGCACGGGGCCAGCTTAGGTGCCTACCAACAGGAGAACAGGGAAAGACCACGTGAGATACACACACAGTAGAGTGTTAGTCGGTCATAAAGAGAAAATGGAAACACGTTCCCTGCAGAAGGAAAGCGGATGAAGTCAGAGGTTGTCATGGTCAGTGAAATAAGCCAGATACAAATAAATATACAATGTTGGCTCTCATGTGGAATCTAGAACAAAAATGTATAGGAAAAATAGAAAAGGGGTATAGATAATAGCAAGGAATAAGAAGGAAGGGTGAAAGAGCTGTCAAGGGGGAAATAGAACACACTCACCTATGGAGTTAATATACATTCTTTTAAAAAGAGAAAAAGATCCAAAGTGATGATAAGTAAGCAAGCCCCTTTTGCTAAGGTGGGGCAATATTTAAAAATAACAGCTAGTAGCTCTGGCTGTCCTAGAGCTAGCTCTGCAGAGCAAAATGGCTTCAAACTCAGAGTTCCGCCTGCCTCTGCCTGGGATTAAAGGTGTTTGCTACCACATGGGAATTGTGGGAGGTTTTGTTTTGTGTTGTGTTTGTTTGTTTGTTTCCAGGGCTGTTATGGGGATAGCTATGCCCCTCTGTCTATGCAGGACAGGGCCCACCTAGGCAGCCCATCTCAGCTTAAACACATGGCCCAAGAGGCTAAGAGAAGCTTGTCTGGTGCGGTGTTCTGCAGGGTCATTGCTGGCTTGCTGATGTCTCTGGGAGTGTCCCTGCAAACGTTGACTGATTCAGCCTAGGTGGCTTGTCCCCAGAAAGGGATGACACTGAGCCCAGTGTTTCAAAGCGATCTGGAGCAACGGTCCCTCACACCAGGGCCCAAGGACCAAGTAAGATTTTATGCCACCCCTGCTCACAAAGTTCTCCCTACAAGCACCCCGTGATCCCCATTAGCAACAAGGACTTTGCGACCTACTAGTCTGAGGTGAAGAAGCTGAGGGGCGGGAGACATCGTTGGCCAGGAACACATGGTGCCTGTCTGAACACACGCTTTAGATGTGCGTATATGCATTTGCTCACTCGGCTCACTCTTCTCCCAGGTGACCCTCCTAGCTGTAGGTGTGAACCCCTTCCCCTGCCCTCAGCGTCTACCTTAGCTTCTTCTCTGGTGTCTCAGGCTTCTATGACTGAGTTTATGCTCATATCCCAGACTCGCTGGGCTGCATATGTCCATTCCCTCCCATCCCACCTCCCACCTTCACCCCCCAATGGCTTTTTATCCTGGGGAATGCTGTCAAAGCCAGCTGCACTTACATGGTGCCACCAGTAGATGGCAGCATCTGCACAGCAGTGAAATCCATGTTTTTTGGGTTTTTTTTTTTTTTTCCCCTGCTCACTGGAAACTCCAGGGCAGCAGTTCTCAACCCGTGGGTCTCCATCTCCCAGAGACTATCTGAAAACACAGATATTTACATTAAAATTCATAACAGCAGCAAAATTGCAGTTACCAAGAAGCAACGGAACAATTTTATGGCTAGGGGTCACCACAACATGAGGAACTGTGTTAAAGGGTCACAGCATTAGGAAGGTTGAGAACCACTGCTCTAGGCCTTCTGAACCTAGAATGTTCCAGCAACAGCCTTGGGTCCATATAGTCCCACAAGTAAGGTGAGAGGGAAGCTGGAGACATCACTGGTCTAGCAACCTCTGTCTCGGAATCAAGGCAGGGACACATCTTTTAATTTTTTTAGGGGAGAGATTTGCTCCCAGTTAAAAACCTGGGACATATTTCAGAACACACCAGCTCATCTCCCTGAGAAGCCAGAAGATGTGAGCCCCAGGACTTGAGCCTGCTGAGCCTCCGTGAGATGAGCTGAATGTTCACACCCTGTGCCACACAGCTCTCGGGCTCGGAGCCACAATGGTGTCTCCTGTTCTCCCAGATGCTAACCTCGTCAGTATCTTCCAATGCCATAGCAACAGCTATTTACTGGTGGATTCCAGGCTCCCCGGCACTGGTTGCTTCTCCATGCTGCAGTTCACAGGGACACCCACTGGCAGCTACCACTTGCCCAATAGCACATTGGAAGGCCTGACTCTTGCGTTTCTAGTTGTGTCCCCCAGGGAACGCTGTCCTCACCAGGAACAGGCATAGTGGAGGAGGATATGACAACAGAGCCCTGCCCAAGCCCCGTAGCAGGGTTGATTGAAGCAACTGACAAAGGCTGTCTAAAACCATGTTGGATATGGGCTCTCCCCCACACACACACACACCAACACAAAAGCAATTTGCTAACCTATTTGCTATAACAGTAACTGCTGAGCAAGTGTGGCTCAGCAAGGCTCAATGTGCTCAGAGCTGCAATTGCAATTTAAACCTAAGCCTTGTAAGGTATGACTTATCACTAGCCTCATTTCACATGCTCAGAGAGGTTAAGACACTTATCAAAAGTTGCACAGCTGGTTAACTGCATTGGCAGATTTGAAATTGGCCCCATCATTTCTAGCCATATTGCAGAGCTTACCTATGAAAGGGTTGTGGTGCTTTCTAGAGATGTTAACTGCCCCCCCCCCCATCCCAAGCTACTGGTTTCCTTTGGAGACATTATTTTTTTTAAAAAAATTAATCTTCTTAGTTCACAGTAATGAAGCTGGTCACTTTTCTCTCTAGAAAACACACTGACATTAGAACAGGATCTTCTAAGAGCTTAGGTTGGGTGGTTCCTGGCCTTGCCCCTTCTCAGGGTGTGTGGGGGTGGTATTTTATCTTCTGTGTTCCTCATTCAGTCTGAGTCTAGAGTCTCCTTCAACAAAAGTGACTCATCACTGGCCCCAGCCAAGCTAAAGCTACTTTTCCATGTGTGGGGGTTGTGGGGTCCACCCTGGGCTCAGGGCTACTAGCGCTTTCAAGTGGGGTTCAGATGTGGCTTATAGTTGTTCTCAAAGAGCTGCAGTGATCCCCGATATAGCATAGGGGGAGACAAAGAGCAGGAGGTGCTTCAGGGTTGCAGATACACAGTGGGGTCTGGCTCCACATATAACTAGCTATGTTGCTCAGAAAACCTAGAAAGAAGGTCCCGTTTTTGCAGACCATACCAACGTCCTGGCCACCCTGAAGAAGCAGCTTGGTGGCCAGGGACCCTCTTTGCCTTTTCCTGCAAGGAGCTGGGCAGAGGATTCTTATGTCACCTCCCCAGCTTGCACACCTCTGCCCACTCTGAGCAAGGGTTCCAGGAATCTTTATGCCATTACTAGACACGCTAGGGTCTGGCTTCTGGGCCAGCCCAGGCAGGGTGGACTTTATGTGAGCCCTCCCACCCATAGCAGAAATCCCAAGGTGGTTTCTGTCTGCTAATTCCCACCCAGAACCTTCTCAAGGCCTAGCGAGTTCTTCCTGGGGACAGGGCTTAACCTGTCTCTCAGTGAGGAGATGCGCTTGCCTGCTTGGGCATCTCTCCCTTCCTTACCTAGTCAGGACTGCTCATATGTATTCCTCTCTTGCCCGGGCCACCAGCAGACGTCTGGCGGGCTGTATTGTACAGATGTGTACCAAGGGCCCCATGGAGACTGTTTCGTTCCCTCTGTTCCCGCCCCCCCCCCCCCCCCCGCGCCCCGTCCCGGATGCTCCCTTCAGGCAGCTGCTGGTCTGTAGCCAACTTCCCTGGGGACCCAGCCTTGAAATCCAACCCTGGTAAAAGCAGATCGGGCAGGCTGCAGAAAAGGTAGGCCTTAGACCCAGACAAGTCTTCAGCCATGGTGAATCCCTCCCTTTCTCAGGGCAAGCAGCATAGAACTGCGATTCCGAATATGGCCACAAGAGGGCACTCGATGTCCACAGAAAGAGCAGGAAGAGCGCTGAAGGAGGTCGCTCTGGGAAAGGGCTGTTTGAAGAAGACCTATGCAAACCATGCCTGTCCAGCCTAGCCATCACAGGGGTCTCGTGAAAACGACCACACCATCAAGGCGTGGTTACTCTGACAAAGAATTAAGTCACTTGACTCATGCACTAAATTGCGTCTAGGTGCATTTGTTGAGTGTCTGCTCTATGCAAAGATCGGGTAAATCTGGAAGGGTCCCAGTACTGAGAAGCGCCAGACCATAGTCTACCAGGGAGTTCATTGCGGGAGGCGGGGTGGGGGGAGATTTAAAGGATGCTTCCGCAATTTCTCTCCCTCAGTGGGGCCACACAAACCTTCAGCCACAAGATTCTATCTCTTGCATTCCTCAATATGGTCGCTTGACTGAGAGCCTCCCGCAGAGTCTCGGGCATTTGAACACTTGCTCTCCAGTTGCTGCTTGGTGAGGTTTAGGAGGTGTGATCCTGCTGGGGAAAGTGTGTCACCGGGAGTAGGCTCTGAGTTGTTAAAAGTCATTCCCATTGAAGATGTGAGCTCGCAGCTTCAGCTACCAGTGGCTGCCCCTGTCAGGATGGACCCACATCCCTCTGGACCCTGGAGCACAAATACACTTTCTTCTAGTTGCTTCTGGTCAGTAAATGGCTATTTTCTTCATAGTCATGACAGAATGTCTCCTGGAAACGACATTATTGTGGGAGAGTTTATTTCGGCTCCTGGTTCCCAGAGCCAGTCCACATGGCTGGCAAAGGTTGTTGGAAATAGCTCACTTCATAACCAGGGCGGGTGGGAAGCCACCAGGGTCTGTATATCCTCAAGGGCGTATTTCCTCAACCCAGGTCCCACTTTTCCTAGGTTCCCAGAACCTCCCCAAACAGCACCACCATTTGAGCATTCAAATCATGAGCCTGTGGGCAAGAGATCATATTCTAACTATAATACCTTACAAGAATGTTTTATTCAAACTAAGTTCACTTCCCACACAGAAAGTCCCGTAGGTCAGAACTCACAAATCCCCTTTCTTCTATAAGCACCACTATTGGGGTCTGCAGGGGACATGCCTGAGATCGTGACTTAAAAGGTGCAAGCCACAGCCCGTGGGGGTAGTTGTGTCCCAAGTTGGTACCCAGCAGTTAATATGTATATGAAGACTCATGGGGTTGTCATAGTAACTGGTGAACACATGCATAGATGCTCGCGAGTTTTAAGTATCAATCTGGCCCATTGGATTCCTGGCACTCTTTCTTCAGAACAGGGCATTTTAATTTCCATTCAGGAAGCAGAGTCGTATCTACAAGAAAGAAAGACCCCAGACAGCTCGTCACTGGTACTGAGGCCGCCATCTTAGCACCAGGAGAATGTGGGCGAGCAGAAGCTGAAGGCCGGGGAGAAGCCCTCTGCTCTATAAAATGAACTCAGTAGTTAAATCCCTGCCCCGGGTTAGCTCTGTGACCTCAGAGAAGGGAGGGGCAGGCGCATTTTGGAGCCCTGACTGGAGGATCCATGTGAAGCAAGGAGACCAAGATGGAAGGAGGGCTTCTGCAGCCCCGCCCCTTCTCAGTAGCCCGGAGTTTTAGGAGCCTCCCTAGACCCTATTATCCAGGATACCCCTGCCTAGACGACACCCTTAACCAGAGACCCCTAGAAGCGTTGCGCACGTGTGAGAACGATTCATAGAGGCAGTGCAGAATGGGAGGGCCTCCACTTCAGATGTTGCGCTCAGGGGTCCAGAATTTACGCTGAGTGTCCTCTTTGCCACTTCCGGCTGACTCAGGCTTTCCTCTCAGAACCTGGGGCTCCTGGCCTGTGACTGATAGAGGATGCATGTGACCCCTTCACTGTAAGGACTCTTGCCCAGTTTTAACAATGGTTAGAATACACCCCTAACATCACGGGGACACAACCAAGGAACCAGCCAGAGCCAGAAGCTAAGGGCAGCTCTAGAGTGCTCAGCCCGCCTGGCCACGACCCACACACATGCAAACCGGAATCCCAGTTGCAGGTTGTCTGTGTTTACGGCTAAAATATTAGCGATGACCGACACGCAGCCCTTTCTCCTACGCTGTCATTTTATGTTAATTGAACACCCCTGTTAATCTAATAGAGTTTAGATTTATGTAGGATCCTGTAGAGCATCATATTTTAATCAATACACATTCCACATTCAGATGGACAGATGCGCGGACCCTCTCCATCCCTGCACTTGGATTCCATCAGCTGTCAATAGCGCCTCGTTGAATCCTGTAGAGAGTCAGATTGATGGGTCCAGGCAAGTTCCATTCATCACACAAATTAACTTTGGGGGTAGAAATGATGCGAGGGGTCACGCAGCATCTCCAAGAGGGCGGAGACTGTGTTTCGGAGATTAGGAGCTTTAGATTATTTATCGGGAAGAGCCTGGAGGTGGGAGGCTGGGACAGGAGACTGGATGGGGGCAGGGGCACAAGGTAAAGCTGGATGCCCTTTGTGTCTTATAGACTTACAGGTAGGTGGGTGAGGCTAGTACTGCATCTGGGTGTGGCTGTCCCACAAGCCCCGGTCGGATGCTATAGGAGCAGGTGGGAGATACTGTCTGTGTGCAATTCTGCCTGGCCTCCACCCTCCACGTATGCTGGTTAGTTTATTCAACTTGATACTATCTTTGTCACCCGGTAAGCAGGAACTTCGGCTGAAGAATTTTTCCATCATACTGGCTGGTGGGACTTTTTTTTCTTTTTTTTTTTTTGGATTGATGGTTGAAGTGGGAGGGCACAGCACACTGTGGGTGGTACAATCCCTAGGCAAGCAGCTATATAAGAAATCAGGCTCCACTAACGCATCCCCTCACTGACTCCGTGCCTGCCTTTGTGGCCAAGGGTGGAGTCAGCTGAGCTTCAGCGGTCCTCAGGAGAGAGGCCTTTGGTATTTATTTAGGAAGGAGACCCAGGAAGACAAGACAAGGCTCCCACTCAGAGATGCTCCCCCAGCTATCCCTAAGACACTCAACATTTTGGGCAGATTATGGATAGGCTCTGTGGTGCATCTTCTCTGCTATGTTGCTCAGATCTCAGGAAAGCCCTCTTCTGAGACACCAAGGTGCCACAAGGTGGTATGAGCTGTTTGTGTGCAGGGTTCCCCCAGAGGCACACAGAAAGCCTCACAGGGCCACTTCCCTATCCAGCCTTATCTTTTGTAGCTTTAAGTCTTATACCATCAATAGGACAGAGCACACTGGCCTTGGAGTACTTTCGTCCACCTCTAAGGATGTGCTTAAGCCATTTTGACTTTGGTGCCATTAGACACTTCCACAGGATGTGGGTCAGGTGTGGCAGCAGTGACGTGGCTCTGCCGTGTATGCTGTCAAACAGATTTGCTCTTGGGCTGGCCAACCCAAGTACTAAGATGCACCCACCCATCCCACAGGCCCCAAGTGGGATTCTGAAGCTGTGTGGGAAAGCCTCAGGAGACGACGGGCATGAAGGCAGGCAGAGCTGGCACTCTGGAGGGTGCTCTTTCTAGTTCAAGTTTCTCTCTGTTGCCTTTTGCCTCATTTTTCTGGGACAAAGGTAGCATGTGCCTGAGGCTGACTTCCCTGTTTCCTGGCATTTCCGAGCCGTTTGGTCTGTCTTGAATTCTTGATCCAGGCGATGTAATCTGAGGACTGGAAAGATGGCAGACCTTGAGGTCAGACTTCGGGGGGTGAGGGATGCTGAACTGTGTGTGTCTGGTGACACAGGTCTGGAATCCTAGCTACGCAGGAGGCAGGAAGATTGTGAGTTCAGGGGTATGAGGGTAAGAGGATTCCAGGTGAGTGGGGATCCTGTCTTAACATAAGATTAGCACTGGGGCTGGAGAGATGGCTCAGTGCAGCAGATGGGAGCACTCGCACTCACTACTCATGCACAGAACCCAGGTTCTCTACCGCTCACCGCCATCTGTAACTCCAGTTCCAGGGGATCCAAGAGATCCCTGAGCATGTTCCTGCACTGATGGGATGCATATAAATTCACTCAGGTAGAAGCAGTACATAAGTCCTTTAAAGAACTGGAGTGGAGTATGACTTAGAGGCATAACACTTGCTTAGAATCCCCCAGTGAGATGCTGGGGGCGTGGCTCAGTGGTAGAGCCCCTGCCTAGAATCCTCCAGTGAGGGACTGGGGGTGTGGCTCAGTGGTAGAGCCCCTGCCTAGAATCCCCCAGTGAGAGGCTGGGGGTGTGGCTCAGTGGTAGAGCCCCTGCCTAGAATCTCCCAGTGAGGGGCTGGGGGTGTGGCTCAGTGGTAGAGCCCCTGCCTAGAATCCCCCAGTGAGGGACTGGGGGTGTGGCTCAGTGGTAGAGCCTGCCTAGAATCCCCCAGTGAGAGGCTGGGGGTGTGGCTCAGTGGTAGAGCCCCTGCCTAGAATCCCCCAGTGAGAGGCTGGGGGTGTGGCTCAGTGGTAGAGCCCCTGCCTAGAATCTCCCAGTGAGGGGCTGGGGGTGTGGCTCAGTGGTAGAGCCCCTGCCTAGAATCCCCCAGTGAGGGACTGGGGGTGTGGCTCAGTAGTAGAGCCTGCCTAGAATCCCCCAGTGAGAGGCTGGGGGTGTGGCTCAGTGGTAGAGCCCCTGCCTAGAATCCCCCAGTGAGAGGCTGGGGGTGTGGCTCAGTGGTAGAGCCCCTGCCTAGAATTCCCCCAGTGAGGGGCTGAGAGCAGTGTTTAGCCCTACAGTGCTTGCTAGCATGCAGAGGACCTGGCTTCTGTCACTACTACATTAAAAAAAAAAAAAAAAAAAAAAAAAAAAAAAAAAAAAGATCATTTAGAAAACACCTGTTATGGAACTCAGGTCCAGTCACTGACTTCTTTAAAAGGACAGATTGCTTGGATGAGGAGAAAGCTTTACAGTGTAATTCAGCAAAGCCAACCATGGTAGACCAGTTACCCAAAACATCATCTTTACCCAGATTCCCCTTGAATCCTCAGGAGGTCATGAACCCAGCAACTGATCACTCACCGGCCTGGATCAATCTTAAAGCGTAGTTACCAGCAAATAGGCCCCAGGCTGATGGTTTAGATGATTAATGGCATCTGTGTGCTGGAGAAGGTGCAGGCCCTTCCCTACAAGGCTGCGTCCCTGCCTTTACTGTCAAACTCCATGCACTGTGATGTTTCAGTGCTAAGGCTCTCTGCATGTGGTCGATTCCAGGTCTACATGTCACCTTTCTCATCCCTTCTACCAAACTTTTACCTTAAGGAAGGGAAGGCTTATTCTGGAACATGGTTTCTGAAGCATCAATATGTTTTAGGGGGAAAAGACATGTAGATTGTAGTGGCAGGGAACTTTGGGCTTCTGAAATGACAGCAGGGAAAAAGCAGAGAAAACAGGTCAGAATCAGGGGCTACTGTGTCCCTCTTGCTAAAAGGGTTCTACGTATCTCAAACAGAACCTCCAGCTAGTGACTGAGAGCTAAACATTAGCGTGCAAGAGACATTTCAGATTCAAATCACAGCACTCCGTACACACAGGCCATTGTGTTCTTGTAGAGTATGGCTGTCCCCAGCACTGTGTCTCAAGTCTGCAGAGGCCAGGGGTGTGGGGACTCAGAACAAGGCTTGGTGTGACAAAGGTGGCCCTCACTTTCAAAGTCATATTCACACCAGGAGATGGGAGTGGCTTCTCTGGGCTGCATTACTCGGGAACACGTCTCTATTTGCAAAAATCAATTATAACCCCCTTTGTTGTTGGAGACCCAGTTAATAAATGAAGGCAGCATAGAATATGATTTCAAATCAGTTTAATAAAATTATTCGCGTGGATTTTAAATCATTTTTACCGTCGATCTGGCACCTGCGACTGGTTTATAGATCGTGATATAGGATGGCGTTTGCATCTTCGCAATTTTATTCCAATTTTGAAACGGCACAAATATTAATTTTTGCTTCAATAACGGGAACCTTTGAGAATCAAACTTGTCTCTTCTCCATGCACATCTCATGAACGTGATTTTGGTGTGATTATAAAAAATATATTCTGGAGGAACTTCTTTCAGGGGATCCTTTTTAATAGAGACTAAAATGGGAGTAACTATCTCAAATTTTCTTTTCGGAGAGCAGGGTGTGGTGGTGCACGCCTTTATTTCCTGCACTGGGAAGGCAGAGGCAGGCAGATCTCTGTGAGATCAAGGCCTTCTTGGTCTGCAAAGTGAATTCCAGCCGCAGGGCTACACAGTGAGATTTACAGAGGTGGACAGTTTTTAAGCAGTGGGACTTACTTATGTCATAAACAACATGGCACTGCTTTGACAACTGACTAAAGCTCCGGAGCTTCTGGAAATGCTTCCATGTGGGTGATTGACAAGTCCCAATTAAAGTAACCATTGGCTCATGCGCAGTGTGCCGCCCTGGGCCACGCGGAACAGTTGGCTGTAACTCGGGAGAAACTAAAGCTTGATGGACCGGCCTCCACGGACAGGGCGGGCAGGAGGACTGAGGACTTCTTGGCTTGCGTTTTGTTTATTGTTCTGCTCTGTGTTAGTTCTTATACCAGGTACAGAGGACTAAGGGTTATTTTGTGTGCTGGCTAGTCATAGTAAACTTGACAGGAGCTGGAGTTATCTGAAAGGGGGGAACCTCAACTGAGAAAATGCCTCCGTAAGATCAGGGCATTTTCTTAATCAGTGATTGATGGGAGAGGCCCCAGAGCACTGTAGGTGGGGTGGTCCTTGGGCTGGTGGTCCTGGGCTCTAGAAGAATGCAGGCTGAACAAACCTTGAGGATCAAGCCAGTAAGCAGCACCCCTCCATGGCCTCTGCATCAGCTCCTGCCTCCAGGTTCCTGCCCCGCTTGAGTTCCTGTTCTTTGATGGTGAAAAGTGGTGTGGAAGCATGAGCCAAATACAACCTCTCCATTCTAAGCAGTTTTGGTCATGGTGTTTCAACACAGCAGTAGTAACTGTGACTAAGACACTGTGGCTCATAGTGAGATAGAATTCCAGAGAACATGTGGTGGACAGCCACTCAGCAGGGACCAGAGAAGAATAAGCCAAGGGCAAGACACACCTTTCAAGGGCACACTCCCCAGTCACCCTACTCAGCCACCAGACTTCACTTTCTAATAGCCTGTTTGGTGTTGGTTGTCAGCCTGCCTAAGCCTTGGAAGATGCCAGCAGTCTTTGGAACCATTCACCTTTCAACAGTGCTCCCTGCTGGGGATCAAGCCTATGCCTTTCAAAGCACCCCTTCAACCCAGATGATACGTGACCTTGACTGGCAAGTGACTAGTGTACAGAGTTACACTTGCCTCCGTCCAGTTGCTCCCTAGAAGGTGTGGTGTGGTGCCTGATGCTCCCACAGAATTCACTATGTCTGAAAGGTCAGGGTTTCAACCTCTTACCTCCCTGCGAGGGAAAGAGGGAGGGAAAGAGGGTAGGAAAGGGAGACAGACAGGCAGGCAAGCAGACAGACAGACAGATCATCAGGAAATAATGAGCAACTACTGAAGTGAAGGGGTAGTGCCTGCAGGGGTCCAGGGTGTCTCTTATGGCCTTAGTGTCATCTCAGTGAGCTGGGATGCTCACGGCTCCTGCCTTAGCTGTGCTCTGACTCTGCACCATGAATGAGATGCTGAGGTGCCTTGGGTCCGTAGCTCAAAACCTACATGCCTGCATGCATTTCTCCTGAGCACTCTACCTCCAAAGGCTGGAGGACCTAGGAGAGTTGCCAGCATCAGGCTGTAGGCACAAGGTCAGTGTGGACCTACTACCTGCCCCTGCCCCTGCCCCAGTCACTCTTTCACTAAGCCAACCATGATCCTTCACCAGGCCTGGCTCAGTGCTCCTTCCAGCATGAAACACTTTCCATAGACACCAGGAAAGTAAGGAGTAGGGAGTAGCCTGTACGTTGTAATTTGCAGACCCCATGAGAGCCAGACTCTGGGAGGGCTCCTGGAAGCTTGCAGGCTGGGTCTAAGCCTCCCAGGGAACCGGTTCCCATCTGGACCCTACCAGGGCTCCCATGGAGAGGCTGCTGACAAGGGAACTGAGAAGTCTCCATTTTCTCTACCATTTATGGCACCTCTTTCCTGCTAGGTGAATCTCATTCCAGCCACACAGTTGGGGAAAGCCACAGTGGTGTTGAGGGAACCCCGAGGGCCCAGAAGTCAATGAGTGCTGAGTTTCAGACTCCAGAGGGTGAACCATACCTGGGACGCTTGGCCTGCACTACCTTTTGGTTATCTTTCTTTGAGACATGGCCTCAAGATGTAACCCAGGCTAGACTTTAACTCACCATTCTCTTGCCTCTGCCTCCAGAATGCTTGGATGATAGGCCCTTGCCACCCCTACCGGCTCTCAACCAGTACTTCTGGCCCTCCTCTGGTATCTCACATGTGGACCAGTGAGCTTGTGTTATGCGTCCCTCTGCTTCCTGGCAATTGGGGAATTGGGCCTTCATTTGGGAGCATAGAGGACACACATTTGAGATGTGAGCCACCCCTGGAAACAGATGCAGATTGCCTCCAACCCTCCCCGACAGACATCTTCCTCTTAGAGCCATATGCTTCCGGGTACAAGAGAGGGGTGGTGAGGCCACCAGAGCCTTAAATCCCATTGTCACCAGCATGCAGGCCCATTCAGTAAAGGTCCCTTTAGCTGGGTGCCAGCATGATTTTTTCCCCCAAAAGTTAATCCATCTTTGTGGGGATTATCAGTAACCTTGCTCCTTTAACTGTCGCTTCATAGTAATCTCTGAACAGAGAGCAATTTCAGGGCATGTAGCCGGATTACTGAGGCCAGGCCTGGGTAGTGAAGGGAGGGGGATAGAGATATAGTCAGAGAAGTGAGGCATGCTAGTGAGGAGACTCAGGGGAGCCTGGAGTACGAGGCTTCAACAGCAGGCGAAGAACACAGTGGGCAAGGTCACTTGTGACCTTGGGGACAGTTTGGGGCTCGGAGGCTGTCCCTTCAGGACCTCCTTGGAGGCTGAGGTCTGGGTATAGGCATTGCGGAAGGACCAGACTGGGCCGGGATTCAGGTAAGGAGGTCAGAGGCAGGTGCAGCTGGCTCCCAGCCGTCTGCAGACCTGTCTGCCTTGGCCCCCACGGGGCCTCTGAAAGCCTGGAATTGGTACTTAACATTTAGTACTCGGGGGAGTTCACATCAAAATCTGTGCTTCTGCTTCTCTGGGAAATTTAGAGAACTCACAAGCCTTGGTCTGCTCCTTTGTGAGGCAGGGCGATAGCCTGGTGCCAGGCGGCCGCTGGCCTTGCAGGCTTAGGACTCTGGGTGCCCAACCTGACCCATGTTAGGAACTAGGCCCGTGTGTATCTCACCACTGGGCCAGGACGTCAGCCCTGCATGCGCTCCATAACCTTTTGCTGGCCTAGGCTTGAGGGAAGAATGCAAGAGGCAAGACAGGGCTGTAGCAGGTGGTGTGGCCCGAGAGAAGCATCAGGTTGAGTGAAGATAATGCTCTCAGAGAGGGACGGTACAGTCCACAGTCCACTGGTCCTCAGCGTACCCTTCTCTAATCGCTTCAGAACAGTTGGCAGGGTGCCCTCATGGACCCCACGTTCACCACCTTCACTCCAATGTTCTAAGTCACCAGGGAAGCCTCACTCAGCCCAGAATGAGCTGGTTTATAGCCTGCATGTATGAAGCAGTCACTACCTAGTTTCCTGGGGGAAGACTGTTTGTTTATGGACACAGTCTCACTCAGTAGCCCAGGCTCTCTAGAAGGAAGGTCTCATCTGCCTCTGCCTCTGCCTCTGCCTCTGCCTCTGCCTCTGCCTCTGCCTCTGCCTCTGCCTCTGCCTCTGCCTCTGCCTCTGCCTCTGCCTCTGCCTCTGCCTCTGCCTCTGCCTCTGCCTCTGCCTCTGCCTCTGCCTCTCTGCCTCTGCCTCTGCCTCTCTGCCTCTGCCTCTGCCTCTGCCTCCCAAGTATGAGGTGATAGGTGCGGATCACCGCCATGTCATGCTCCAAAACTGTCTTTATTTGCCAGGTCTCTGTGTCAGGCCTCTGAGAGGGCTCTGTTGGGAGGGGTAGAGCCCATGTGTAGGACAACAACGTACAGATAGTGTATTCCACACCCAAGCAATGGGAAATTCCTTCCTTGGTGTGTCTTTTCCCCTTTTGTTGGGAGGGCAGCCTGGAGAAGGTCGGTGGAGACTAAAGGGAGTTTCTCCCAGCCCTTAGCATGGCATTCTGCCCAAGAGAGATAGTGTTGGGTTGCTTATTCGACTTTCCTCCTTCCTCATTGTCATAATTTGGTTTCCGGGGAGCTGGTCTTCAACTGCATCTAGAGGCAGGAGATCGTCGAGATGCAAGCTCATTTGATGGTTTTTAATTACCAAGGCAAGGGAGTCGTCGCTCTGCATCCATTTGCAGCCTCTGGTCTCTGGGTAGCGCCCCCCCACACCTTGATGGCACCTCTGGAATCTGAGATGGTGTCAGCCCAGCCAATGTGGATGACAACAGGCATTAATTGCATCCCGAAGGAGGCTTTACTGAAGTTGGGGTCACTCCACTGTGGCGTCCAAAAGCGCGTTGTGCATACACGGCAGTGCAAGAGGGAGAGGGATGCTCTTAGCCACACAGGCTGGAAGAGAAGGGGAAAGAGGTTCTCATAGGATCCTAAGAGAACAAGGAGGGAGAGGCTGGAGGACCCATGTTCAAGAGTCCCATCTTCCCGTCTCTAAACCCCATTGCCCTTGTTACTAACACGAGCCGGAGCTCTAAATCCTAACTACAGGTCTTAAGCCACAATCACACACACTAAGGTTTGGGATTTATCCACACCCTGTCTCCAGATATGTTGACAATGAGGCCACTGTGTGCAGAGAGATGTAGGTCAACAAGAGGTTTCCCCTTTGGGGAGGGAATCCACCAGAAAAATTGATGAGGCAAGACATGAGTTCTCTGCCCCGCCCCCAACATGTGAATTTGTGTTTTTCATGTCTGCTGGGAAAATACAGCAGCACACACGGCCTACATGGGCACAGCATGTTGATTCTTGGTAAGTGACCAGCTCCTGGACAAAGCTGGCAGGGGCATCCAACTCAGACACTACACCCATTTCTTTGACAAGATGTCTTCTCCCTTGTTATCCCCAAGGGCCGCTGGTCCAACTTGGAAGAAGTTTAAGTAACATTGGCAGGGGCACTTCAATGTCCCCCTTGCCGAGGCTTCCCATGTGCTTCAGGTATGGTGTCAGTTCTGAGAACCCCTACCCTGCCTTCCTTTGGGATCAGAGAGAATGGGTTGGGGGAAATGGGTGATAGCTTGTTCTCTATTCCTCTGCCATCCATCCCCGAGACGCCATCTCCCCACAGGATAGAAAGAATCACCTGTCTGTTTTTGGCACCAACACCCTCACGAAAGCCGTAAGAATATGGTGACCTTCACTCTGGTCTCCATGACGACAAGATGGTATATGTATAATTAGTTCAAGCTTATTTTAGGACCAATTCTCTTTTATTTTAGGGCAATGCGAGCTATGATAACTGTAAGCATGTTTACGAGGCGCGCGAGGCTTAGCTGAAATGTGCCAACAATTCTAGTCAAACAGATGGTGACCCCTGATTCAACTTGCCCTCATTCAATTATTCAGCTGTATTTAATTTTCCTCCGAGTGACTCACATGCCATGCAGCCACTTGTCCTCTAGGTGGCACTAGAGACCACCTTTATGGCTACAAATAACCGCGTGCTCCCTAGGTCTCTGAATTTTCTGCCTGGCCTAGGCCGGCAAGGTAGATAACAAAATTTTTGCATTTGAACAATAGTTTCAACCTATTATCAAGTGATATGAAAATGTGGCGAATTACTGGGTCAAATTGTATGCAATTTGGATACAAGCTCTAGATGAGCATCATTCTAAAGAGGGATTTAAAACATTGCCCAGGTTTAATATTCTCTCAGATGATTTGTATGGAGTTTGCAGGGTGCTGTCATATTAAAGCCAGTAAAATTACTGCGGGGAAGTTTTGTGTGCCATCTCAAAATCTCTCTGGTTTAATTCTTTACCAGCTGTGTCGTCTGAGGTTGGGGGACATCTGCCTGTCATCTGTTACTGTCCCCTCCTGATGGTTCCTACCTGTCTGTACATATTTTCAAGCTCAAGGGATCTCTCAAAACTCACCCCCTTCTAGAAAGGATGGAACCGAATCTATTCGGTCACAAGAGTTTGTGGTGCAACAACTAACGGAGCCTGTGGCTTGGGAGCCCCCCCCCCAAAAAAAAATCACTGCAGAGCTGGCTTCTCAGAATCAGGAAGAATAAACGATTCTCTCAGCTGTCTTCTACCCAATCACATCCCAATCCCTTTATACCCTAAATAGGAGGAGGCCCTGTAAGACACACTGAAGCCACAGTTCTCCTCAAGCAAGGTGGCCGAGGCAAGCCAACTGCATAAGTCCCTCAGCCTGTGGCTACCCCTCTTGTCACATCCCCTTGGAGCACTGGGTGTCCGTCCCCTTGTCCAATCCCCCCCCCCCCCCGTCTTCAGTCTGGTCAAGTCACAATGAGAGAACTGTGAGTGGGAAGCAATGCCACTCAGATCCATGCCGACCCCAACGTCTCGAAGCACAAACTGCTTCCAGAGACAATGGGCTGGGTTTTCGGTGGCTTCCTGACTGAGAGGTTCTGGCAAATACAGTCAAGTTCTCTGAACATTGCGGGTTCTCCTTTCCTTTTCATCTAGAGGCAACATGGTGATGGTGAGTGCTGACAGCCCCACACTCAACTCTGGGCCTGGAGTTTCCTGTTGGAAGGCTGGCCTTGCCGGCCACCTTCCACTTGGTCCTGTTGTTTTACCTACAGTGATGTCACTCACGGCGATGTGATGGTGGGTAAGCACCTGCAGCAGCTAGGGCCTGACCTTGGGCTCACTAGCACAGCTGGCCTTACCACACCCCAAGGGCAGACGGAATGGTGCCCTGTTTGTGTCTGGGACAGTCAAACCTAACCTGTTATAGCCATTCTGGCTGCGATTCTGGCAGGATTCAGTGAGTTACATGGTCTTTGAATGGGTGTCTCAATTACAGCTATGCCGAAACCAGAAGAATTGATTTACCTCAGACTCAGCACCTCTCTTGGGGTATCAGAGTCGGCTTGTCCTTCCCACTTTTAGGTAAATTTGGGGTGGGGGAGCTTCATTAAGGTGCTACAAAGAATTGAGCAAACCACTCCGTGTGTCCCTGGATCCTCTGCTCTGAGCCAGCCACCGTCCCCTAGGGATGGAGTGACAGAGCAAGGTGATTCAGAAGGAACAAGAAGTGGCGTCCCACGCCCTCTCTTAGCCTCTTCTGTGCTGCTGGGTGTTTCTGCAGAGCAAGGAGGCAGGGGCACCTGGGACTCTTTCAAAGGGAGCTCTCTCATTAGTGTATGTCCCGAGTGAGATTGTATAGGCTCATACACACAGAATTCTGGCATTTTCTGCAGCCTGTCTCTTTTCAGACTGGGCATGGGGAGCACTCTGAAATAGACAGGAAAGAGGGAAGAGACAGGCAGGGAAGTGATACATTTGTTAGCCACGTAATGATTGAAAACCAAACCAAACCAAACCAACCACCCCGCCCCCCGGTCCCACAAACGCTGTAGAAATGGCTCCTCAGATCTCCAGCTTCAATATGGATTTATTTTTATTACATAAATACATCACTGTGGTATTGTATTTTAAAGAAATAGCGCCCTGCGCCAGGGCAGCAAAAGTTGCTGGACGCTGTGCCCGGTGGGGCCGCCACTGTGGCTCTTGGCCTTCCCTGAGGCCTGGATCCCCGTCTACCGTGCCACCTGCCCTGCCACCTCAACATTCTTTCTAAGATGCCAAGTTTCTGCGGCTCCTGGAGCACCACTCTCCTTTGTTCTGAGGACTCTCTCCACGAGGAGGCCAACTGCGTCTTTACAAAGAAACTAAGGGGCAGGATCTGAACCTATGTGGGAACGCAGGGGCCCCCCCAGCAGGTGGCCGCGCATGCGCTGAGGCAGAAGCCAGGGAAAGTTTGTGCTTTTTGCTGTGATTACTGTCCCCCAAGCCTCTGCTCACTGAGGGGTTCTGAGCTCACACACCCCCCCCTGCTTCCCCGGCACACTCCGGTTTCTTAGCTCCTGCAATTAGATCCCGACTAAGGCAGGCACACCCCACGTTATTCACTGGGGGAGCTCTGAGAAGATCACTTCAGGAGTCTGAGCTGTCCCTAAGGGACTCATTTCACAGAGACCAGCCTCCCCCCACCCCCCAATGCCCAGGAATCCACTCTTCACTTTTTCTTTTTCTTTCTTTCTTTCTTTTTTCTTTTCTTTTCTTTTTTTGGGGGGGGGACCAACTCTTCCTTTTCCCTGAAGGTGGCAGTAAAGGAAAAAAATGAGCCTCTTTGAAGAGTTGGGAATTTTATTACAAAACAGATGGCGAACTGGGCATCCCCGTTGTCCCCCCCCCCCATGTGCCCGAAAGCCTTGGTAAAGGAAGCTATAGCCCCTCAGAGTGGTGTTCGCAGGATTGCTCCCCTCGCATAGTGGCAGCGTGGTAAGTCAGCCCAGAGCTGATGACCACGGGCTCAGCCGGCCTCCTCGTGCCCCCCTTAGTCCCTTACCAGGATAATTGAGGACCATAATGCGGGGGGAAGAGCGCAGAGGCTCCCGCGGGCTGTCAGGTATCTGCTAGTGTCTTCATGTCATCCGTCAGCATTGAGCCTCTCTGTCATCTCTTCTCAGCCTTCAGCGCCGTGAGCCCTCACCACGTTCATTATCTCGGCTCAGGCCGGCCCTCCCCCCGGCTCCCCCCACCGGGTAAATGCATCTTTGTGCAACTCTCAGTCTCCGATTATGAATCGATGATCATGTGGTATAAGAGAGATAGATGGCTTTTAGTCGCATCTTGGCTTCCCTAATTGTAAAATATTAGTTACATTACACTGTGTCTTTTGATTAATGGAACTTATTTGGAGTAGCCTATCCGAACCCTCCCCCTTCCACAGCCCTCCACTGACTTTTGAGAATTGAGTGATCTCACTTAAAGCAGACAAATAGGCCCTTCAGTGAGGAGACAGCGGCGCTGCGATACTGAGGGCCAGACAGGCTCTGCAGACAAAGTCCTGTGTTCCCGAGAAAGGCTTCAGCCTCGCTAACGCCAGCCTCACACCTCTGATCCGCCCTGGACAGCGAGTTTCTCCTTCTGTGTCATTTCCCCCTCTTGGCAAACAAAACCCATCTTGCTGACTTGCAAAACAGGATGTGAAACAAAATTTAATTAAAATTAAATAAATCGCAGATTGCCGAATCGCCACGTCCAGCTTTCAAGGAGACAGTCAAATCTGAACTTTGATGGATTTCAGTCCTGGCTATGCCAGGGGGCTCCCTTCTTCCTGGATGGCATGTGGCTTCAAATCAGCCTCGTGTCCATCACATTAGACATGGGAAGATGTTTGTTCTTTAACTGGGAATTTAGTTTGCACAATTTATTTAAATATGATCTGTTGATAAAGCCTTTGCCACATAAAAGGGAAAATAGTGGCTATATCTGTTTATTAGTTGCTTGCTCTTAGCCACCAGGCTTTGGGGTGATAGATCCCTCATAAATAACCTATTCTTTAGTAGAAATCCAAGGCCATATTCACTTCAACTTATCAGCTCAATTCAAAAGGTCTATTTCTTGTCAATGGGTGCAATGTCTATATCTTGGGAATCAGGAAGGCTTCGCAAACGCCTAAAAGACGCCACAGATCGGAACTCCAGCATGCATTCTGGTGGGGCATTTTGAGGACACATGCTATATAGAATGCATGCAAGTATTCATATCTATTCTTAGTTTTACAGGAGCTGCTTTGTATTTTATTCTGACCTTTGGGTTTTTCTTTTTTTTACTTTTATTCATATATATACATATATATATTTTTTTTCAGACACTGACACTTCTTGTGTTTCCTGGGGACATGCTATTTCATTTAACAGACTTGTAGCAAAAGATTGATTTTATTATGTGTATAGAAAGCTGGTAACATTTTACATGGTATTTTTCTTTTTTTTGAAGAGAGTAACAATACACTTAAGGCTGCCAGGAAGACTGGAAGCAACAGAATAAGAGGACTGACTATAAAACTCATTTGAGGAACAAGGTGCTTGCAGATTGGCCTTCTGCATCAGCGCAGCCCCACCAGCAGCACCCTGTGTTACAGGCTGCACAGTGGGCCCCACAGTGTCTGCAGAATCGGCACCCACAGCGGCTCTGGGGTACCAACCCCAGTGCCCCCTCGTCTCCCGCTCCCCATCCATGCTTAGATTCGGGGGATTTAGACATTTGGCTTTTGTGTGTAGTTTTGACTCCTTGCTCTGAGGAAAGTGTATTCTGGAAGACTCTTTGTTCCGAGTGTCAAGGGACTTTTGAAAATGTCAGCTGATTTTGGGCTGTTCTATCTACCAAAACTCCTTAGGGCTGAAAATGAACACCTCCACCACCACCACCACCACCACCACCAATCTTCTAAAGTAGATTCACTCACTCGGCGACACATGGCCATCATATCCCGAGAGATTTTTTTTTACAGAACATTCTTAATACAGCGTGTAAATGCATATTGACAACTACAGCCACTTTTTATATATCCTACAGTATACACATTTATATGTTATGGATCCATAATACCAAGTGTGTAGTAAAATGCTATATCAAAAGGCAGTTAGGGTCGGTGTATCAAATGTTCTTACTCGGGTGGCTTTAATTCCCTTGCTTAGACTCTCGACTCCCACTTTACACTGATGGATTTCAATATTCACCTGCCTTACATGTGCACCTGAAGAGGATGATGTCATGTCTGAGGCTTAGTGACAGCTTTGCCTTTTTGTTGCTGGGGCCAAGATGAGCTGGGAGGCCGAGCCCCTTCCTCCAGCATCCCACACTGCAGGCTCCCAAACTGGGCAAGTTTCTTCCTATGAGGACTAGAGAGGACTAGAGAGAAGACAACCATAGCCTTTAAGGACAACGGCCTCTCCTGAATACCAGTGGTTGACATTTATAATCCAGGTGGTAGATGAAGCTGCTTCAGATTCTCTGATTATAGTGATGGGCGTTACCCCCAGGGGGCCCGGCCACTCGCTGGGAGAAAGAAAACGCACCAGCCTCTCTGTAGGTGAGGCTTCAGGGGCTGGGAGGAAACCACTGTCCGAAGGCTGTGCAGCTGTGTGCTGGGGTGAGAGATGCCTGTCCCAACACCAAGGTCAGGGTCCTATGGCTTCCACCTGCCTGCTGGGGTTGGCAATCATTCTCAGATTTCATCGAACTGTAAAGTTCCCACAAGATAGGGGCTCATGTCCAAAACTGGATCTTGAAACCTGAAAGCACCCCTCTTTGGGATGGAAGAATGACATAGACCAAGCTGCCCTAACACATGCTTCCTCCTGACACATCTTAACAGAAAGTGCCCCCCCCCCCGAAGAATACTTGGGGAGCCTCTCCTTTCCAAGGATCCCAAGTCCCTTGTGGAGAGGAGGGAGTTAGACAAGCTCACCCGTCTGGGGGAAAGGTCACCGTTGCGACAGTGGAAATGTACCTAGACGTGCTTGTATGTTTTAAATGATCAGCTAGTGACTCAGTGTGGAGGCAGGGGACCTGCCCTATTATCCCAGCACCTGGGAGGCTGAGACAGGAGAATCACTGGAGGGTAGTCCTGGCCACATAGTGAGACCTATGTCAAAAATATATCAAAGAATTAAAATCGAAGCAGCATATGTTTGTGTACACATTTGATCTCCAAGTGCAGGAGGCTGAGGCAGGAGGATTAAGACTTCAAGACTGAGATCTACAGTGAGTTCCAGGCTAGAATACAGACAGACAGTAGAGATGAGAGGCCACCCTCTCTGGCCAGCTGAAGCCCCCTGAAGTTCCTTCTCCATCTCTCTGTGTCACACGTAGGATTTGCTAACTATAAATCTGGATCCATATGTAAATGAGGACAGTGACCGTAGCAGTGGCAGAAAACAAACAAACAAACCCATAGAATGTCCTTGCCTGTGATTTGAGACTAAGAAACACAGGACCGGTTTCTTTGTTGGAACCAGAAAGCAACTGGGATGCTGGGATGGCAGTGTGGCTCGCCATTTGGCATCGCGTATTAAAACAAATAAATATCTGTTTCTTTGAACTCAAGTGACATGCTCCCACCCCGGTGCATTCCAGCCAAACCTTACTTAAAGTTTGTCTCTATTGAGTTCAGATTTAAAGAGTCTACCATGAAAACTAGTGCATTCTCAGAACCTCCAGGACTCCTGATGGGTTATCTACCTGATCACCATCATCTACCAGGCTACCGGCTGCCTGGCTTTGCTGGACAGTCGAGGGTTATACATTCCTATAAGACTGAGCCCCCAAGTAGAGGCAAAAAGTCCCCCTGTCCAGAGAAGACTTGGAATATTGAGTCTCTATACTGAAGTGAGTCTGGGAACGAGGCTTCACGGAGTTAATAGTTCATATTCAGTCATATTCAGGTTCTCTCTCTCTCTCTCTCTCTCTCTCTCTCTCTCTCTCTCTCTCTCTCTCTCTCTCTCTCTCTGTGTGTGTGTGTGTGTGTCTATGTGTTCATGTGTGTATTGATGTGTCTATTTGGAAACTCTGTTAAGACATACAGGTTTCCATCTGCAGTGTCCACCCTTGTCTGGTTGTTCCTAGCAACCACGGGCATTTTTCACTGGATGCCACTAATCCCTCCTGCTGCTTTAGGGTCTTATCTTTAAAACAGGACCTGGGGGTTCATCTGTGGCCCAGGGCCATTGCCTAGTTTCAGGAGTCAGCCGCCACAACTTCCCTGAGACTCACACTGGACTCTCTCAGAACCTCAGTTTCCACTTCCAGGAAGTGGGAGGATTTGCCACGGGGGAGCCACACAAGGGTTGGGCCAGGTTAGGTAAGACAGCTGTTGTGCCCTACAAACAAAAGGCACGGAGTGCCAGTCAACCTGCTAGCCAGCCACAAACAGAAATGCTCCCCTCCTTTAGCAATGCGCGTGCTCTTCCCTGCCTTCCATTTTACTAAATCATTTCATAAGGCATTTTTCTGGAGGAACCACAGACACTAGCTAACCATTATGAGTCTTTGATGGCCCGTGGGCTCCTGAGGCTGTTTCTTAGAGTCAGAACAAGGACGGGTATCAGACAGTTTCTGGAGAGAAGGCTGAAGGTGGGCAAGAGGGCAATTTGAACAGACTAACCGTGTCTCCAACAAAACCTTGACTATTTTTCCTGAGCAGAGCCATCTGACTGGCTCTCTGGGCAGGCAGAGTTGGTTGGGATCTTTCTGTATCAAAAGGGGACCTGATCAGGAGACCTGCTCCCCCCGCCCCCCCCCCCGCCCCCGCCCCAAGCTCACAACCACACGCAGGAGACAGACTGCATCTGGGCCCCTTGTCCCAAGCAGCTGCAGCTGGGGGGAGCCACGCCTGCTGGGGTCCCAGGCCAAATGTAACCGGGAAGATGCAGATAATAAAAATCTACTTGTCACGGAGACATTCCTCAACTGTTAGCAATCAATTTGGGGGGCGAGCACAAGGGGGTGGGAAATACCGAAGGACATCAAAGAGGGTCTCACTCGCAGCTCTGCTCTGTCTCAAGGCTCTGTAATTTGGGAAGGTTCTGTGCTAAGTAATTTGTGAGCCTCCAAACACACAGGTTATTGTTTGTGGACAGATGGCACGTTGCGTTTTATCGCTTTTCCTTCTGTGGGTCCTCATACGCAGGACTAATGTGCATTCGGAAGTCTTTGTCTCCTGGCTAAAAATCTCTAATCTAAAACAGGCAATCAAGTACAGAGGCAGAGGTTTGGAGGCATAATCAGAGTTTTAAAAGCAAAGAAGAGGAGGAGGGGGGGGGGAGGCGGGAACCAAACTGCAGTCAGCACACAGATGTGTGTGTGTAGAAGCCGAGAGATGATCGGTGTGTTAAAAGTGGACAAAATTACCAGGGTTCTGAAACGCAGAAGCTGGGAGAGAGTACCCCGTCTTAGCCTTGGCCGGCACCTGGGCACCGTCTGGCATCACCGGAGTGTGGCCTCGGCTGACTTGCCCTCCAGAATCCGGGGGTCTTTGTTTCTATGTGCAGTGTGGTCATAGCCGTGGTGGGGCCTGGGAGGGCCCCTTTCTAGAAGCTTCAGCCACCCTCCCAGTTAAATCAATGTTGGTACCCAGGAAGGAACTGCGCCAGAGGAAGAAGTGCACTCCTCTTTTCTTCCTATGGAATTTTTCCCCCTTTTTTTATTCTGAAGATAGAATCACTGTTTGTAAGCATCTGAAAGTCATTAGAAGCTCCGCAGTCTGTCAGGTGTCGACGCAAGAAACTGCTGGAATCAAACGGGTGCCTGCACCCAGGGCTGGGGATTTGTCATGTGCTGATGAGGAGTTATAATAATATATGAGCAAATCACAAGCATTCTGCAAATTAATCAAATTCTTTTCCCCCCTTCTCCCTTGTCTCGGGGAGAGTGGCTTTGCAGGCAGACGTAGGTGAAGCAGCTCCCGCTCACAGATGGTCTCTCTGGCATCAGATGGAATTTATGTAACAGTAATTCTGAGTTCCTGCCAAAGTAGCAGTGAGCACACCAGGGAAGATTGTAGAAGGCGAGTCATGTGGCTCTGCTGAGGTTGTTGTGGGAAGTTTAAGGGGGGAAATCTCGAATTTTCTTTTACTGTTTTTGCCTGAAGGGCCAGAAACGGAACGCCATTCTGCCATGGGCGAAATCCGTCACATCTCTCCTTGCCGCCTGCACTGAAACGAGCGCTTCGCAGCTGTTACAACTGCTGGCGGGTGACAGAGCCCCAGACCCGATCCTCGCCCTCCCAGCTCCTTACAAGATTGAAAGGGGAATGGGTTCACAAGGTGGGCGCAGCTACACGCTAAAAGAGGCCGGCCTCTCTCGCCTACGCGCGCGCGCGCCCCTCCCCTTCGGCTTCCCCTGGCATTGAAAAAGACCTACCAGGGCTTTTTCTTTTCAAGTGTTTTATTAAATGAAGAGTCTAACAACCCTCACTTTAATTACACACGGGCTTCGTTTATAATTCCCCTGGATTTATTCAAGTAGTTGAAAACGACGGTGCTGGTGATTAAACCGATCCTGTTAGTTTAGCAGGGTGTTGGTGTGTGATGTGTGTGTCACAGGGTGCTTGTGTGTACCTGCGTGTGGGTGCTTGTTCTGCGGCCTCCCTGTGCTAATGACGCCCTTATCCTGCCTTTACAACTGCCCCTTTGGGAAATGTCATCTTGTATGGGACAAAAGGACATAGGAGCTGACTCTCTGGATCCCCTGCGTTGAGGGACCCTTTCACGCTATAGGGAGATTTTTTTTTTCCTTATGCAGAGGGAAAAATCATAGCAAGATGGCGTGGAGGAGGCTGCATTATGCAATGGAAGTCCTAGTGCTGTGGCTTTGGGTCCCTCCCGTCCCTCCCACCCCCACCCTGCCATCCTAATGTAAAGCCCTGCCCATTTGTTTTGGTTTACGTGACTACAGAGAAATAAGTGGATTAGAGAGAAACTTTTGCATGCTTCATTGCAGCTGGATGCCGACATCTGTCATTCCTCAGCCATCTTCTGGATCATGCCAGCAAGGGAGAGCAAAGTCTGACACCTTTGATTTTTAGAAAGAGCCTTTTATTAGGGGGAAGAAAAGAGAAGAAAGGAATTGTGTTTCTTTTGTGACTCCATGAGAGAGGGGTGGGGTGGGGAGATAGCTACCTTTCTGAGGGCACCATTCATTCATTCATTCATTCATTCATTCATTCATTCATTCATTCATTCACTCACTCACTCACTCATTCATAGGCGTGCCACAGTAGCAGCCAGCAGTCTGAAAGTTTATGTTTCTGTCTTTTTTCTACACCATTTTCCATTGTTCCAGAACTAGTTGCAGGGAAGGGAGCACGCTAGGAAAATGCAGATTTCAAAATATCATGTCCATACATCTCCCGTGGATGAAGGCCCCGGGGGTGAGTAACCAGCAGGCATGGATTCCTTTAAGGAATGGGGTGTCTATAATTCTCTATCACACATTCTCTGACCTCAGGACCTAGAATGGCACTGCAGCTGGCAGAAGGTGACCCCAGTTTTTAGAGAGGTGCCATCTACAGGGTTCCCCCAACACACACCCTACAGAAATCGTGCTAGTTTTGATGAGTGCTGTGTGTAAGTTGTGGATTATCACAGGTAATCTTGGAGAACAACTTCTGGTAGACTGCCTCCTTATTCACTGTATTAGAGCTGTCCCTCCCTCTGACCACTGTGTCTTTTGAATGGGATGCAGTGCACACCCTTGGCACAAGCCTCGTTACCATATTGGTCCCCCCTCCGGCACTTAAACTCTACCGCAAACCAGAAACTAGAAGGAAGAGCTGATGTGTTCATTTTCAGAGACACAATGGAAAACAGGAAGCCAGGGAACAGGCCACGACCACCCACTTGCTTGTTTCCCTGGGTGTGTACAGGAATGAGGTCCATCTGGTGCTGAGAAGGATGTAAAACCCTCACCCCTCCCTCCCACCCACTCACTGCAAGGTAAGGCTGGGCTTGTACACAGGACCTTGTGAAGCTGAGCTAAAACCATGATGCTGGCAGCGCCTGCATGGGCACACATAGTGCATTCCAGGGGTGGCTTGGGGGCGGGGTGGGGGCGCTATCTGCTGCCTCCTGGAAGATCTTGCCAGACCTTCTGACTTCTCTAGGGGAACTGGAAAACCATATTTTAGTATGAAATCTTTTGTTTGTTTGTTTTTTTGGCTGTGTGTGTGTGTGTGTGTGTGTGTGTGGTGTCACCCATTAAGAGAGGCAGCCTTGAAGAAGAGGGGAAGAAGGAAGCTGTCCAGGATCATGGGGAGGAGCAGAGAGGAGAGGAGAGCAAGGAAGAGTTTGTGAGCTCCCTGAGGCCAGAAACTGGGAAGAGAAGGTCCAAGATCTGCCTTGTTAGGGCCTCTTTCTCACTCCCACCAGGATGTTCCCAGCTCCTTAAAGTGAAGAATAAGGATTAGGCAGAGGGGACTGCTCACCCCAGGGAAGCCTCCAGCTTCCTTCTTTATCCAGCCACTTCTATGCTTAGAGCTGCTAAGGTTCCCAAGTTCCTGGGGAAGGGAGGGACCCATAATTTTGGAAGCTTTGCCAGGTAGGACATGCTCCAGTGCCTGTTTCATGCCTTTGACAAGAAAGAGGAGATGGTGGGTTGTAAGGGGGAGATGGTGTGGTGTTGTGACAGCTTCACTGGGGGCTCCGGGCACAAGAGGGGACACCATTCTAAAGTCAATGGCAGCAGTATACATCGCAGGAAGGGATGGTAAGTTAGACAGCCAGGCAAAGGAGACAAGACAAACAAGGACCTATGAATGGCCATGGTGAAGGGGTACACACAAGTGCAGATGGGGCTTCATGCTGGCAGGTGGGTATGGCTGAGAGCTCTCCCCGTTACTCTGAAGGAGCCCTTTGGCTCTGTGGTCTAAGTTGTTCTTTAGCAAGATTTACCCAGCCCAGGGCTGGCAGTTAGTGCCTCAGGAATTCCTTCCATTTGCCCAGGGGCTTAGGTATCAGAGTTGGCTCATCACCCCGAAGGCTGAGAGGCTGGTATGACTAGCAGGTGTTACAGCTGCTGATGTTAGAGTCCCTCTCATGTTTGCCTTCTGAATAGTGCCTTTATTTTGTTTAATATCTTGAAATCAATATATTAAAAAATATAAAAACAACTAAGATAGCTGTGTTTGAGTCATAGCATATATCTCTGAGTCACTTTTTCTTTTATCCTAAGTTTGTGAACCTCAAAATTGCTTAGCACAGTGTCCACACCCCCACATGCTACAGACAGCAAAGTGTCCTGACGAGTGTCCCTCTCCTGGGGTGCACGTCACCCTGAGGCCCACGTCGCCTTCGTGTGGCCTCTCTTAGCAATTCCTTCAATATTAAATGCACTTGCCCAGAGACAAACCCAGAGTCTCATTAGAGTATTATTATATTACACAGCTGAAAATCTTCAAAAAAAAAAAAAAAAAAGAAAGAAAAAAGAAAAAAAAAAAAGAAGGAAGGAAGGAAAGTAAGATCATCGACCCTTTGAAGGTTATTTAATGATAAACGTAAATGTTTTCATAAAATCCGGGGATGATTTAAGATCCCAGATCAATAGTGGCTGTGGAGCTTGTGCCGCCGGCTGGCTGACCACCCAGGCAGGCTGGTGGCTCCACAGACCATGGCTGCCCGAGGCAAACAAATAAATGTGGTGTGACTTGGAACCACAGGGAGTGGTCTGGGCATGGGAGTTGAAGCTGCCTGGGAAGAGAGCAAAGAACGCGCGCGCGCGCGCGCGCGTGTGTGTGTGTGTGTGTGTGTGTGTGTGTGTGTGTGTGTGTGTGTGTGTGTGTGTGTGAAGGACAAGGGAGCATGGCAGGGAGCCCTTGCAGTGTCCAGGGTTGCTTGCAATGAGGGTAGGGTGGTCTGGACTCTTGTAGACTGTGCCTGGCAAAGCCCCCACTAGCCAAAGACCCTTTTCTGCAGCTTCTCCTGTTGGAGTTCTTCCCAGCCTGTGCCCAAAGTTACAGGCCACGGTCAGTTCAGCTCCGACTACACAGCCAAACTTTGGTATCCCTGGCCAAGCATGCATCCTCTCAGAGTCTCAGAGTCCCCCTCCTCCATGGGAACTTCAGAGAGGAAGTGTTTCCATATCCTAACCACACCCAGGAAAATTTTATTTGACTCTTCTTATGAGCCACATGCTAAATATTTTACGGACTTTCTCTCAGTCCACCCAAATCACAAACCGACCCGTGTCTTATCTTTTATCAGTATTATGACACCCATTTTACATCCCTGAGATCCAAGGGATGAAGTCGCTTCCCAAAGGGGCACACAGCCCCAGTCAAGCAAGGTCTGGTTATGACTTGAGAGCCTCTACTTTAACCGCTTTGATTCAGAAATCAAAACTACCAGGGCTCCATGCTGATACCTCCTGTGAACCTTGGTAGCAAGTCTGGGGTAGGGGTGGTATGATGCTTCCTCTTTAAGTCCATCAAGTTTGTCTTATCAGGATAATTTGCAAGCCACCTGCCAGGTTTATTATCTTATATGAGTTTCTATAATTTGTATGTGACTGTGCCCAAGTATATGTATGTGCAGGTGTCTCCGGAAGCCAGAGGGTATCAGATCGGGAGACAACAGATGCACTGGGAACCCAAACTGTATCCCGTGCAAGAGCGGCAAGTGCTCTTCATCACTGAGCCATCTCCACCAGCTCCCACCTGCTAGCGTCTTGCACCAGGGCCATACTTTTAGCTGTGGTTACTTTTAGTCTGAAGTTAGGTGTTGGGATTTTTCTGCTACGGAACATCAGCTCTAGGTTTCACCATCAGCTAATGATAGATGGCACGGAAGAGAACTTTGAAAGTGAGCCTTTTATTTTCGTACCGATTTAGATCAACAAAGCACACTCACAGGTAGTGAGGAGATGCGCGGGTCTCTCGGCCATTTCCTTCTATCCCGAACGTCTTATACATGACTGAACTACATTCATCACAAGTGATGAACCAATATTGATACACTGCTGTTAAGTCGGCTGGCGTTTTACTCAGACTGCCTTGGCTTTTATTCAATGTCCACGCTCTGTTCCGAGCTCTCATTTGGGAGGCCACGTTGCGTGAGGTGTCGTGTATCGTGTATCCTCCACTCTTCCCAGCTGTGAGATCTCAGGGTCTTCTGTCTGTGATCACCTTGGCTGTCCTGAGCACTGTGCCTTGTAAGATGTCCCTCGGCTGTAATTTCTCATGTTTAGACTGGAGCTCGGGGTTTGGGGAAGAAAGATGACAAACCCAGAGTGTCCTTCTTGTACCTAATCAAGGATGCCTGCCACTGTGACCTTGAGCACCTGGCTAAGGTAGTACTCACTTAGAGTTCTGCACAATAACACTGCCCCCCTCTATGTGCCAGACACCCCATGCCTCAGGATGGGACCCTGTCTCTGCCTCCCTCAGTAGTCAAGGTCTACATGAATTATTTGCGATTCGCATTTACAGATCCTTCCCTACATATTTACTGATTCAATCATTTATGTCAGTGTGACTTGTGGATATTTATTTTATACATTAGGCTATGATTTGGGGCGATATTATTTACTTTGTTGTTGAAAATGTTCTGCATTTGAGCCTTCGGGGCTCCTTTCTGGCTCCACGCTGTTTGGAGATGCCCTTGTGCACCTTTTAATGGAGGCTTTAAAAAGCAACAATTTATTTCACAGCACCAAATGTTCTGGGATCATCTTGTATATTCTTCAGTCCTCAACCACTTCTCCAAAGGGCTGGTTACAGTGTGCCTCTGAAATGCTACCCACAGGCCTGCCTTTGATGAACTCATGGTCACAGATGCTGTGATGTGACAAATTGGGGAATCTGCAGGACTGTGACCTGACCGAGAGAGCGAGGTTCCCCCCTCTGCCTCCCTCTCCCTCCTCCCCGAACATTTTGTTGAGAATGGCATTAGAAATCAGTTTCAATCTTTCTAGACCCTCCTAGTTGATAAACACCATAAAAGACCTGTAGGACCATGATAAAAATATATGCAGGGATACTTTATATAACACACCCATAGTCTGTCTGTATATTAATCTAAACATGATTTCTCGGTGATGTTGCCAATGAGTTACCACCTGGAGAAGACTCCACTTTTAAAATGAATATGCTTTTGAGTAGCCTTTTAAATTAAAACCCAAATCACTTGGAATTTAAAACATGAAATTATTTGTACTATTCCAAAGTGTTTTAGCGTCTTTGATTAGATGAAAGAATATTTTTTTTGAAAATGGAAAACATGAATTACATACCTGATTGGAGCATTCTTACCTACTCAGAATTAGGGGGGAAATTTTAGGAAGTGTAATATATGCAACCAAGGAAGCCGCTCTTTTTGGAGGTCCCTGTTTGTATAAGTTAAGCAGTCTCATTGCCCTGCAGGCCCTGAACCTGGACCAAGAATCTTCTAGGCATTCTAGACTAGGACTCCACAACATCAGGGTCAAAACTGTGAGCTTAGAGAGAGCAGAATATGACGACAGGGGACCCAGGAAAACCAAACCATCACCTCAAAGGCCAGACCTGTCCTTGAACCTGCATTTAATGTAGCCCTGCCCCATGGCTTTCCCCCAAGCATAGGCACGTGTGCATTGGGGGGCTGATTGTCTAACCTATCCTAGTTGGCTCTGTAGGTAAAGCCATTTTCCTACTTTATTAGCATGTGTTGTGCGGAATGTTGTTTTGGGAGTCTAGTGGACTTTGGCTAAGATGTCATTGTATTGTCATCAGCCTCCTTTGTGGCTATGGGAGGCAGCTCTTCCCAAGCCTTCCGCCCTGTGTGAGACAGCCATGAAGGCTGCCCCTCCCCACTCCACCCTTGCTCCCTTTAGAAAACAACACCCCGATGGGTTGCAGGATGGAAATGTAGTTACTTGGACGTTCAGATCGGCTAGCCACACATCTGCAGGTAGATTGAACATAAGGCAGAGGGCAGGGATTCTGCAAAGTTTCACAACTCAAGATGTGTTTTTAAGTATATACTGAGCACCATCAAGGATCCAAGTAAATGAAGTGGTATGTGGACATAACCCACAACTCTTCTTGTCTTCTAGTCTCTCTTGAATACCATTGTTTACCTGGCATCTCACTTACTGTTGTGTAGTTGGACCTTTGGTGATCGTGTCTGTACTGAACATGCAACACACAGTGCAGGTCTCTCCCTCCAGCCGTGCTCCAAACAGCAGAGTATAACGGCTGTTCACATACCACTTTCATTATGTCCATCATTTCTTAAAGACTCATCTTATTTTAGTTATGTGTGCATGTGGGTGTGTACATGTGAGTACAGTGCTTGTGGAGGCCAGAAGAGGGGGTCAGAACCTCTGACCTTGGAGTTCTAGGTGGTTGCGGGCCACCCCTTATGGGTGCTGTGAACAGAACTGCAAGAGCGGTAGGGGCTCATAAGGTTTATTAGCATTTTAATAATAATCTAGACATGATTATATTGTATGTGACAAGTTAGGTGTATACATACTTATAATCCTAGCACTTGGGAACATTAGGCCATATGTTGGAGCCCAGAATGGGCTATATGGGGAGAGCCTGTCTTACAACAAAAACAATAACAGCAGCAGCAGCAGCAGCAGACAAAAGAGATGGAGAAAGAAGAAAGGAGGAAAGAGGAAGGATATGAATAGGTTCCACGTTGATGCTGCTGTTTTACAGAGAGGCTGTAGATCCACAGACTTTAGTGTCCACAGTGGGAGGCTGTGTTGGAGCCAACTGTTTGTAGGTGCTCATACTCAGCTGTAGCGGTGACCAAAGTACTTGAGAGATCCTAAAGGGAGAATGCCTTATTTTGGCTCACAGTTTGAATCCATCACACAGGGATGGCATTGTAGAGCCCAGACGTTCACCTCATAGTGGACGGGAAACAGAACAGGGCAGTCACCGAAGGGGCCAGACGAGTCCCCGAGGACACTTCCGCACGATCATTTTCCTCCTAGGAAGCCCTGCTCGCCTCAGCTCCACCACCTATCTAGTCAAATCATGAATCCATCAGTGATTTCAACCACCGATTAAGTCGGACTACTCACTGTCTAATTGGATCTGGAAAGCTCTTCAAAGACATGCCCAGAGGCATGCTTGCTAATCTTCCTGTCTCTCAGTCCATCAGGTTGACACTCAGGACCAACTGTCACATTGAAGAATGAACGTCTCTCTTGAGCCAATATCCCAGTGCTGTCCTATGTGCTCAGTGCAAGGATCTGGTGGTCTTCCGGAGATGTGTCCTGTCCTGTGTCCATGCACATGAGCCCCCCCCCCCACACACACACACTATACACACTTTCATTGTGTCTATGGAACACCTCCTAGAATATATTCGTAGAGAATCCTCTGGCAAAAGGGCTTGGAGGCAGCATCCAGAGAGGTCAGAGAGATGAGTACGTGCTTAGCATCAGCTTGACCAAAAATCTCCTTGGCTCAGTCAGGCTTCTATCTATACCGGTGAAAGAGGAAGAGTGTCATCTTCCTGTGACCCCTGCCCCCTTGCTGTCTTCTGGCGAACCAATCAATGAAGGTGACTGCTTTGAGCATGCTCCGAAGACTATGTTCATTACTGAATGCCAGGGGCTGACCACCCATTCACTCGCCCACCCACCCAACACCCTCCCTCATCCTCTGCCCTATACCCAAGAGAAGCCATCAGTTCAGAAGGTGTGGAAGCACCAAGCCGCAGCTCTCTGAAGCTGCCGCCCGTTGCTGAACTGTAACTAATGGATGGCCCCTCAAGGGCAGGCATTTTCCTCTCCCCCCTTAGGTGTAGGGAAAGAATAGCTATTTCCATCGTAGCAAGTAAGAAAAATATCTCATTCCCCAACTTTCACCATAAACAATGTACTGCTTGCTTTCTCCTCACCCCTCTTGACCCTCCACATTGTATACATATTTATATATTATTCATAGTGGATTAAAAATGAATGTGTTCTTTACCACGGCTCTACGGTGCAGTGACAATACAAATTAACATACGATGTACTTACTTTTCGCGTGGCAGTGATGGGAAATGTTGATGGCCTCAAAGCAAGAGGTCCAGAGAGGAGGGTGGGGGATGATGGGGGCCATCTGGAACCATTCCAGTGTGGGGCTCCGACTCTGACCGACAAGGGCTGTGGTGGCTTGGGTTGCAGCGATGCTGAAGCACTAGGAAAGGCTGATCACCTTTTTTCCCCCATGAGATGATGTCCCAGTGGCCTGTGAGCATCCTACCTCCTCATCTCTCATCTTGAGCTACCTTCTTCTTCTTCTAGAATCCTCCGCTGCCTGCCCCCGTCCCTGTCAGGCATCTCTCTCTTTTCCCAGTGGCCCTGTGCTTCCCCCCTTCCTTCCTTCCCTCCCTCTTTCCTTCCCTCCCTCCCTCCCTCCCTCCCTCCCTCCCTCCCTCCCTCCCTCCCTCCCTCCCTCCCTCCCTCCTTCCCTGTTATGGCTCTTGCATGTTTCACTCATATCTGCTGCTAGAAAAATACTGATGTCTGTGATGAGCTTGAGTCATGTCGTAATAGCTAACAGCAATATCAGAACAAGCCAGCAAGCAAGCAAACAAATGAACCACCCCTCCCTCAACAAAACCCCAGGGCCCCTGTCCTCATGGTGTTACTAGTCTTCTTGGAGAGGATCAGGCATGGCTATTTTACTTGCTCAGCTTTTGACGTTAAGAGTGGGACTGAAGTCACGTCTTTGACAGCCACAATGATGGGTTTAGAACAATCAAGAAGTCATTCCAGAAGCAGAGGTATCCTATGCTGAAGGATAAGGTGAAGGCAGAAATGGAAGAACACACTGGGATGGTGGGGGAGGGCTGTGTAAAGACCCCAAGGGAAGGAGTAGTA
This sequence comes from Mus musculus, assembly GCF_000001635.26. Taxonomy (NCBI): domain Eukaryota; kingdom Metazoa; phylum Chordata; class Mammalia; order Rodentia; family Muridae; genus Mus; species Mus musculus. Next base: position 37,327,483 of record NC_000073.6, on the reverse strand, counting down.
GAGAGCAGTTGGAGAGTAGAGAGACATCGTACATGGCCAGGGGGTGGTAATCTCTGAGGTAGGGGAGAGAGGGATAGAAAGAGGGCCTCTTAGGTGACTTACTGGAATCCTTACTGGTTCTTCAACAACCTGCACGGTCTCACAAGGCTGTTTGGACTCAGGCTCTCTCCAGTCCTGCCATCTGCAGGAGCTCCTTCTAGCAGGGGATTCTGTGCTCAGCAAGCCTCAAGCTGCGTTTGCAAAACGTCATTCCAATGAAACGCATCCACTGACATTGGTTCCTCTGAACTTGAAACATCTCACTTTCAAGGCCGTGGGAATGGGGAACTGGGGGAGGGGGATCCAGTTAATGGATCCAGATCAGACAGAGAGGGACAATTCCTTCTACTGTTAAGCAGCAACCAAGTTGGGAAGTGGTAATCTGATTCCAAACTCATTGCCAGACCTAAACCTGACCACTCCTATAGAGAAGGAAGACACCAGAAAACAAGTGAAGGTATCCGACCAAGGGCCCTTCATTTTCGTACCCGACCATAGGCTGTCCCCAATGTGGGGTGCTGCTGCTCACTGCCACCACCTTGATTGGTCTGTCCAGTGGGAACTAATGGGTCAGACCCTTCTTAGGCTTAAAACTGTTGGACCCAACTGTGCTTTAAAGAGATCGGTAGTCATTATCTGCAACTCATGAACACCTGTCACCAGCTCATGTGTGGTCTCCTACAGTATGGTTGGGTACCTTGGCCAATCTTTCATCACACTATGGATAGATGGAAGTTTGTAGGCAACTGAGGGACAGCCCTGTCCCCCTGATGCCTGAACCAGCTTCATCCCCGTCCATAATGTGCCCCATTTGTATGTGAAGTTTTTGCTCTGTCTCTATCTACCTCAGAGACAGGATTAGAAGGCTCCTAAGCGGAGTGGTGCCTCTCAGCCCCTTCTGTTGTCCAAGTGTGAGACCTGGATGTGCAGAGTGATGTATTCTGTGGTGTTCTTTACTGTGGCTTATTTGAAACCCATTGCTGTCATTCTCTCATCAAAAGACAGCGGACATCAACATACACAAGGCAGTTCCATATAAGGGGCCTCAAATAGGCTGATGGGAGACAGAAACTGGGATTTGCCTTGATTCAGAAATTGGTAGGGTGTGTAAAAATGTCTTGAACACCTTTCATTTGAGAATCAAGGATCTCACCACCGTGTGCTAAAATTTACACTTAACCTTGATTCTTGTTTTGGTATTGCATGGCTTTTTTGGATTCCTGCTGTTTTCCTTCCCCTTTGGCTGGCTCAGCTAGCTTCCTTATGTAGTGTAGCTCAGACCTAACTACTTGCCTAGGTAATGGCACCACCCTCAGCAGGGCGTGACCTGCTACATCCAAGGCAGTCCGATGAAGGCAATGTCTCACTTGTGATGGCTTCTTCCTGAGTGACTCTAGTTTGCATGAAGTCAACAGCTGAAACTAACTAGGGAAGTCCCTGTGCACATTTGGGGAATTAAAGATTCAGAGTACACTGTGTGCATTGGAAGCTTGGTCTGAATGCAGATCTTTCAGATTGGCTGGGTCTTAACTTCCCCATGTGTACAGTGGAGGCGATATGACTTCTTGACAAAACTTCCATGGAGTTCAACTCTGAGGATAAATGTATAGAAACAATTATAAAGAACCATGGAATGAGGCCGTTGGGGTCTTAAGCTACTATCATTATCATCTATAAATGTTCACTTACAAGGCTGTAGAACGACCCAGACTTCTTGAAATTCTAGTACTACTCAGATTACCCCCTCCAGTGAATGCATCCAGAGCTCCTGATGCATTCGCACACAGATTCCATTTCACCGACGACGTTCAAAAAGCAAACCAATCCAATAATGATTCGACCACGGAAGTATCCGAATCTGCCAGAATAATCGTCCATCATCTTTGTCTCTACCAAGAAATCAAGATTCAGAATGTAACCATAGGATCAAATCTTGATGAATATTTAAAAAATTGATTAGTGGGGAAAGTGAACTAAGTGCTTTTGTGTCAAGTTGGCCAATTCGAAAAGCCACTCCCTGCCAACTGAGGTGATGCTCAAGGTTCTGTGTATTGTACCTTAGCTCAAGGGGTGAGGCATGGACCCTGAGGGGACAGGGTTTGCAGGAAGGGAGCATCCAAAGGTTGGAGACTGGGATCCTCAAGGGAGTGATTTCAGCAATACCGACAGGTGAATGCAATGAAAGGCATTGGCCATTCAACAAAATACTCAACGTGTATGTGGAGGGCTCTGTAAAGTCTTGGTGACCGAGGCTGACTCATAAACAATCGGTGTTTGGTCAGTTGTGTCTGTGGGTCTGCTGGCCTCTGGGTTACCACACGTTGCCTCTTAACATTATGATTGGCGTATTATCTGAATTTCTTTTATCTCCAAACTTTTCATGCTATGGTAATAAACATTAATTATAATAATTATATCAGTGACTTGATTCCAGATCTATATGAGTCACCTGGAGTCTGAGAAGCTTTGGGTAGTACTTGAAAGTGTTTCTGAAGTTCCCCGTTGTCTCCTTTCCCCATGATTTCTGCTTTTATTTTGTAATTATAAAATTATTTTCAATTATACGTGTGCGGGTTTAGGCATGTGAGTGCAGTATCCCTGAAGGCCAGAAGAGGGAGTAAGAGCCCCTGGAGCTAGAATTACAGGCGATTGTGAGTTGCTGGACATGGGGACTGGGAATTGAACACGCGTCCTCTGCAGATGCAGTGCTCACTCTTAACTGCTCCGCCACCCCCCAACCCAGTCCCAGTCCCTGAACCCTCTGGGAGGACCTGCAACTGTTCCTGTATTGACAGGCACTAATGCTAAGCTGATTTTTCTCCTGCTCTATAGCTTTCCATTTATAAATGGGTCTTTTTTTTTTTTTTTTTTTTTTTTTTTTGGTGAGAGCTGGACATACCTTTAGTGTATGCAGGGATGGTGGCTTCGTGAATTAGGTCATTGAGTTTTAGGCACTCAGTGTTATTCTGATCACTTGTCCAAAATCTGTTGATCCTTACGTAGGCCCTATTTAGAGTCCCAACAAGGGAGGAGAAGTGGACACACCGTGGCTTCTCCATTTGTTTCCTCTAGGACTGATGTCTATCTTAGTGTGCTTTCCTTTGCTTAAACAAACTTCCCAAGGTTGAGTACTATATAAAGAAGAGAGGTCTCTGTACCTAACTGTTCTGGAGATCTAAGAGAACAGAGCTGCCTTCTGTTTGGCTCTTGTAAAGGCTACTAGCTGTATCACAACATGGCAGACAGCATTTGGCAGGAAAGTATCCATGAAGGAGTGACCTCATGGCTGATGAGAAGAACTCAGACTCAGGGGTTATAACTCACTCACACAGAAGCTGACTGGGATCCCATAAGCCCTTCCAAGGAGAGCATCCCCAACAACCAGACCAAATTCCATATGACTTTGCCTCATAAAGATTCCATCACCTCTCAGCTTTGCCACACCAGGTACTGGGCTCACAATGTATGAGCCACTGGGGGACACACTCAGATAAAATCCAAACTACAGTGACATCATGATTTAGCCCTCAGTCTAGACCCCCGCATCCTGCATGAAGAAGAACAAAGGCACCCCACGTACAAATGATAGTCTCCAGTAGTATCTATCTCTCATGAACACAGAAGGGGTGTATTTGAGGACGGGAAGGGAACCAGTGGCCAGCAGGACGTGTTGGGAACACGAGAGGTTAATAGTCAGAGGATATGATCAAAGTATAGGATGCAAAACTATGAAAATCTCATCGTGAAATCAATTAGCTTATGCAATTAATATATGCTAATAATAAGAAGCAATGCTAGTCTCACATCTCCCACTCAGGGCCTTCTCTGTTTTTATGGGAAGGTGGCCAAGCCCCGAGGGTAGAACTAGGTGGCAGAAACACAGGCGGCAATCATCACGCTGGTGGGCCAGTCCTGCTGCTGGTTCTCTGCGTTCTTGCTCAGCAGCACACTGGGAAGGACAGAAGGCAAATGCATTTTTTTCCCCTGTGTTTCCTCCCAACATTTAAGAATTTGCAGAATGGCTTTTGCAGGTGAAAGTTGGCCACCTGAAGCCTTGTGTTGCTATATCCTTAGGGGGAAAAAAAGCATCAAAAACTCTATCCAGGGTTTATAGCCATTCCCTCAAACCCAGGCCAGATCAAACAGGAAGATATGAGGACTTTAGGGGCACTGGAGATGTTGAGAGTCTATGGCTCTAGCCTGGGAACCTGAGACCTTTTCCTAGGGGATCAGAGTGACATGGATCTTGTCCTTGAATGAGAGGTGGGTTCAGATAGGGTGCAGACACTGGAAATTTGAGCTGTCTGGTGTAACCCAAAGGGGATGTTCCGAAGGGGCCTAGAAAGCCCCTCAGGCAGGACCATCAGGGTGCTGACCAGGCCTTTGAGATTGGTAGCCAGCAAGGATCTGGGACAAAGAAATACCAGATTGATCTTCTCCACATGGTGTGCATTCTGGGTGGCACAGGCTGGAAGGTGGCAGTGTATGGATACTTCAGAGGCTCCCAGGCTCACAGGACAGACAAGATCTGTTGCATACCACAACTGTTTCTGCATGATAAAGTAAAAAAAAAACCCTCAGGCGGGAGGAGTTAGCCATGGAGACCCCTGGCCTTGAGAGAAGGCGGGGGAGGGAAACACACTACCAAAACCCACTGAGGAGGAAACAGAAAAGCCAGACAAGGTGACACAGGTCTCTGACAGGAGGATAGAGCACTCAGGAGACAGAGGCAGGGGCATAGAAAGTTCAATGTTAGCCTGAGCTATATAGGGAAAGCTGGATTCAAAATGCATCCGAACAGGCAAGAGACTCAGGATTGTATCATTAGGCAGATGTGCTAGTGTGGGCCCAGCACTGGGAGCTTGGAGCAGGAGAATAGGGAGTTCAAGGCCAGCCCATATTACAGTCTAAAAAAGAGAGGGAAAGAAAGGAGGGAGAGGGAGG